>NC_133472.1:34650303-34886969 GCF_025370935.1 Choristoneura fumiferana
ATGCAGTATCACACTCATTTACCGACCTTGGGCTTCATGACAACAAAATTAGTACGGGCAATGACTCATTTACCGACCACGGGTTTCATGACAAGCACATTAAGGTCGAGGTTTTATTTTGGGGGTTTCAACAAGGTAGCCTGCATGTTACGACACTGTTTACGAGCAAGTGTGATGAAAAATAAAATGAGCCCCTCTCACTTTATATACAGTGCTTGCTCATCACTAAGTTCCAAGTCTCTGGCTTCAGTAGTTTCAGCTGGATGATTAGTCAGTCAGGATATGGTAATGGTACAGTCGAGTTCATAAACTTGTGAGCAAAAATTTGATCAAAAATATCTGAACAAGCTTCTACACTGTTAACAATAGAGTCGTGTTCAGATATTTTTATATTTTTGACCAACTTTTTGCTCACAAGTTTATGAACTCGGCTGTACGAGGTTGGTCTTATGAAACTGCAAAATTGAATATACACTTCTTGGTAGTGGTCCTAACAATATGACTTATTAGATAGGTGCATGCTTGGGTCGCGTTATATACGAATCTAAAATTGCAACTTGTAGTTTAAATATAATTATTTTATGGCTGTTGTTGTGATCTCATTGGTAAACTACTGTTGAAATGCATCTAGCTGATTCCTGCAACACAATGAGTAGGATTAACTACCACATGCTATAATTTAAATTGAAATTATTTTTAGCGTAGGTACCAAAGCGTGTTAGGTTTATGCACGGTTTATGACAATCCATGTGAATCAGTTTACCTATTTGTTAATCTACTCTACGAATGAATCGATAATTCACGGAGATGTTGCCAAATGAAGGTTTATTGATGTTAACTAGGAGTATAACCTGCCTGTATACTATTGAAAAAGTAAGAGAGTTGTATTATATATCCATTGCTTGGCAACATCTTAGTGTAACATTTGTTTAGTTAATGACGCTTACAATACAGATTGAGCAGCGGTCCCCATTGTGCTTTAGTAACTGTTCAACTCAATAACGATAGAACGAAATTAAAGTCGGACAGAAATGAAGCACGAATAGGCACGCAGAAAGTATTGACAAAGAACGGCATGGCCGCAACGTCAAACACATAATAGCTCACGGTCCATGGAAGTGAAGAGGGGACGTAAAATGGCCGACAGACGGAATGCTCTAGAATATCACCATTATGCGACGGTCACTGGCTAGAACATTGTCTCCAGGCTTTCACGCGGCCCGCAACGCTTCCAAAGAGATGTGTCTAGGAGAGAAACTGTACTCACGATCATGCTCCGTGCAAGCTGCGTAGAAGAACAAACAGCAACAGTGAATGAGACAGCGTTATAAACGTTCGGCGCAGAGCCTTTACATACTCGTACATGAAGAGATGAAGTAATTAACTAGCAATGTTTCCTTTCACATTTAACATCAAACATAGTTGCTCAGCGGTCATTGAAGATCGTGTCGACTAAGAACTTAAGTTGTCTACAGTCATTAATTAGTTAAAAATTACCTATTTTTCCAGAAAAAGAATTGACAGCATTACTTGGCTATTTTGAAAAACTTTGCTGAAAGAAGTATGCAGTCATGTAATACAAACTAGCCAATTAATTGTTAAACACATTTTTGCTGCAATACTATATATCTTTGTAAGTAATCGCCAAAAATACAACCACAAACAAAAATGAATAAAAAATACACAGATATATTAAAAATCTCAGTTTTTTTTGGAAGAATTAACTCACTATTGATATGTGTTATGTTAATTATTACAACAACCCAACCCAGCCCATCTAAAGATCAGATTCTACATCCAATCGCATTGCATTATATGTACGGGATAAGACAGACAACACAGAGTACTGCTGCAGATAATACCTACTCGTTGGTCGTCACAACAGATGATAGCATTCAGTGAGGAACTACTCTCCAGTCAGACGTTCGGATACATATAACGCTCGAGGCCCTCATGCATCGCAGTTCATAACAAGACAGTTGTAACGGTCATGCACCATTTCATTTTTCCTTGAAGGTTATTTTTCCATTGACGGTTTTCTCGCAGGAATTGAAGTATTAGCGTTAATGATGATGCGATGAGAGGTCTAGTGAACGGACAGATAGAGTTCATTACATGATATTGACGCCAACCAGGATCGTGCAGATGTACATTTATGGTGGTGGTGTGAGCGATGAGACATCTCTCCCAGTCGGTGTGGGAAGAAGACACGACCGCAGAAGATAATAGTCCACATCAATATAACAAGCCGTTCCATGTCGACATTCAATAGAGGGTTCAGGGAGGACACGTAGCCAGGCAGGCGTACGTTGTGCACATCACTTACGACGCATTGTGACGCCGACGGCACGGACAGGCTCGAGCCTGAGCCGCCACGTCCTCTGTACTGGTAGCCCTGCCAAAACCAAACAACCACCAACGTCACTACTGTCTCAGCCTTAACAACCGTTGTCCCGCTCCTCCAACACAGCTGCCTTTCATACTAATACGTGAACTCTCTATTCTTTAGTCTAAAAATTTAAATTGCTACTCCTAATTAGTGTTCATACACTAATAGTCTACTGTCTAATAGGTAGGTATTTAACCTAAAAAGCGTGATCAAAATACGACATAGAACATAACTAAATTTGGAATACTTACGGTAGGAGGAGACAAATTCACCGCTGAACCACGACGTTCCTGTGGGCCAATGCTGGAATGGCGTCGCGTGGGTAATCCGGAGTTCCCGCCAGGGGTCCCACCGGGGGAAGATGCGCAAGAGGGAGCAATACGTATTTTGGGAGTCATAAGAGTATTATCGGATAAACGGCGATTTGGAAAAGCGCTGGCCACACGCAAGAAATTGCCGTCATGGTTTGTAGAGTTGCTTGAGCCGAAGAACCACTGCCCGATGCCGGTACCTGTGAGAAACGTTTGTGTTACTTATACTTGTAATTTGTAATAAATTTAGATAGATGAGATTGACAGCCTTGATAAAATACAGAAACAGCCAGAAAAAGAAGAGATGTTGTAAACTTTGTAAGGTATGTTGAAGTACATACTTTTGAAGCCTCCTCCAACACTGCCCGTGCCGCTAGGTCCACTCATGGAGTTTTTACGCGCCATATCTTCAGCACTGGAGGTCTTGCGTTGCTCCACGCGCAGGTTCGGAATGTTGAAGGGTGGCACGTTCATATTGTCGGTGCTCATCTGGTGCCGCAATGTCCTGTGTCGGTCGGGGCTTGGCAGAGACAGGCTGTCTAGTTTTAGCTTGTACCGCTGATTTTTATCAATATTATCCAGCATATCGTATAGTATCTGGAAGTTATTCACGCGGTTAAAAGTGTTGTATCAGGATTTTTGTTAAAAATAATAAAAGGATTTGGTACGACTTGTCCTTATTGGCAAATTTCGGAAATCGAAGTTCGTATCGTACCGCTCTCACTCTCATATTAAATAATATTAGCGTCAGCGATACGATAAGAACTGAACTTCGATTTTCAAATTCCGTAGTAGCCTCCACTGATTGCCACTTTTTCAAATTGTCTACCATAGTAAAAAAGAAGAAATAATTTATTAGTGACAAAATACGAAATCATAAAAGAAATTAAAATTTAAGAAAGTTGTATGTTGTATGTCACAAAAGTCCCAAATCTTCAAAATTGCCGGTCTTGCGAACGGCGCTGTTCTTCTTTTCTTTTGAGACCATAGAAATGCTAAGAACTGTGTTTACTTTAAAATTCGAATGGTCATACGACCAGATTCTTCCGACACGCTAAAAAACTATTTAATAAAATTATTGCGAAACAATTTGATATAATAACGAAGTTTTATGAAGATGGACTGGATTTTTAGATTGATGGTACGTAAACAATAAAGAAAAGGAAAAGATACCTCCATAAGATTTGTGAACTGATCAACGTTCAAAGCCGGATTAACGGTTTGCGGCGCAAGAGACGGAATCATCTTTGTAGCCATAACGTTCGTTGTCAAGCCAAACTTCCTTTCCAGGAGCATTGACTTATACAGTCCTGTAACAAACGCCACGTGGCGAAACGATTAAGCAATGACTAATTTGAAACAACTCAAGTAGACAAATGCTTTGCAAGTATTTCGCTGTCGCTCTGTGTGCGCAAGCAATGTCATAAATTCGCAGTGCTGCAAGTAAATCGTAAGCTAAAGAGGATGGGGAGGGTAGGAAAGGCCAAGGATAACTTACTCATTACAGCAGTCGCAATAAAAAATAAATACCAAAGTCATATTTTGGTGTAAGTTTCATTTAGACAATACTTACTAACAACCCGGTTTATAATATCTGGGTCACTCAACCTCATGCTGAGGAGTGTCGGAATCACTTGCTCGAGGATATGATTCCTTTCCAGCCTAAGCAGTATTTTCTCGTAAAAGCCCAAAATCAGGCTTATTATTTTAACATCGCTTTGATTCTTCTCAAGTAGCACTTTAACTTTCCCTAGTACGATCCCGTGCAAAGCTTTATCCTCAATGTAATCAGATACATTTTGCATGGCAATCAGAGACGCCGTCTGCAAACAACAATATTATTTAACTCATGTAATGAGATCGCACACAGTGCCGAAGAGTAAAATTCTTTAATTAATCCGTGGATCAACCTCACAAAAGTAATTAGCAAACCTGTATTTGGTTGGTGTTGTTATCCATAGCGGCGTAGAGGATTGGCATGATTTCGTTGTTAACCTCCTCCTTTTGGCACTTTTTGAGAATTATATGCAGATTCTCTAATATTGTAACTGAGGCTTGAACACTCTTGGGCGAGTTCATTAGGTTCCTGAAAAGTATATGTTCAGTTTGATACGAAGTGATGCACTGCACAATCTCAAATAAGCTCATTTCATAAAAAGATTTGCAAAAGAAAGTAACATAAAAGAATTCATATTTTTTATACCTAGAAAGAAAGAAAGAAAATACATTATTTCACACAACAAGACACAACAATATTATTAATTACAAATAGACAATACGAAGGATAGTATGTGTCGTTGCGGTTGTGAATCAGATGGCTCAGCATAATGCTGAAGCGGTAAAAGCACCGCAGCGCTGATTTTCAGCCAGCACCGTCGGTGACCCACGGACCGCTACAAAGATATACTTCACACTATTAACTACATAAGACTACATAAATAAATAAATAAATATGAACAGATAATTTAATTAAGTACCTATTAAGTACCATGGGTCCTTGGGGTTTGAGTGCTTTTAATATTTATAAATCATTGTCGTCCAAATTGATTACGGCTTCGGGTGACCAGAGGGCTGGCTTTTTCTAAGCACAAAAATTAAGCATTGCTATACAGCGTGGTAATGCTGCCAGCCTTCTGGGCACCTTACCACCTGGCAGTGATTTTGGGCAACTTTTTTATTTATAATTTTAGTTTGTATGTAGTTTTAGTTACCTTTATTTTGTTTTATACTATACCGGCATTGTGAAGTTTTAATTTATAATAATAATAATAAAAAAAGTACCTCAGTTAATTTATATTATACTCGTATTAATAACTAAATCTAGTACATTGCTCGTGTGGCCAATGCCAATTAACCGTTGTGCGGTGAGCGTTTCGATGAGGTTTCGATCGTACAAAAGCAAATAAATTAATCTCTAAAAACACTGTGATAGGTTTATGAACTAAAAACGGGATAGTTACTTAAGTGTAGGCAGCACATAGTGTGAGAACTCGTCTGGAGCTGCCTCGTTGGTGAGCCAGATGACTGGTTGCAACACCGCAGCCAGAACCTCCGCCGTGCGAACCTCCATCTGTAGCGCCGGCCATACGTGCTGCCAACGCAGTTTCTGTAAGATATCCCTTCACACTAAAACCCCGTAAGTACTTAATAGCCATGTTCATCGTTTAGGCAAAGTTAACTCAAACTTTGATTAGAAAACTCGGCTTAGTCTATAAACAACTTTGAGAGCATTACATTTCACGCAGGGTTTGAGTGGATATATTCAGCAGTCACGATCATAACTCTTGCTTTCAAGTACCAAAAAGATTTTATTGTATTGTTACAGCTGCTATATTAAATTAGTCTATGAGTAATGTAAACTTTGTTTTCCACTCATTATCCACTTTATCAGAACAATAGGCCTCTTAACTTCGTTTGAATTCATTTGGGCATGCATAAGCCATTAAAACAACAGAACGCTGCTTTATAAAAAAAACTCGTTGAAAAAATATTGTAGACATTTTTGTTTTCTTTTTTATTATGGGAAGATCACTTTAAAAACTTCTTGACGGCCTGATCGTGTAATTAAAAAGTTAAAACATACCGGTAATCATTCCAGGGTGGCCCGCCGGCGAAATAAAAAACTGGTGTACTTATAGGTCGGCATTATACTTTGTTAATTAGTTTCCCTTTGACAAACCCTTACTGTTGTAGTACTCTCCAACGGCGCCTTGGAGGTAAGATATTTACATCGCTTTCTGCTAATATTTCAAGGGTTCCTTACCTTTGGTATGTACGGCAACGCGTCGATGAGAGTGACGCGATAGAAATTGGCTTTCTGGTTGGGATCTTTCATTGTGATCACGTCTAGGAACTGCATAGCCTGGATCGCCTGCTCGCTCTGGCATCTGAGCGATAAAATATGTCTTGCTTCAGCCGTACACTTATCTTAATATTTTTTATCATTATAGAGTAAACTTCTTAATCAGGAGCAAAATAATGTGTCCAGGCTATCGTTGAATATATTTGTGACAAAGTTCAGATAGAATTAATAATGTTAATATTTAAAAAGACAAACATTACACCATGACGTTTGTGGATTGTTTGAATTTATAATTAGGAAAAAAATAAGAAAGGTAGAACACACACAGGGCGATTCTAAAGATGTGATGAGGACAACCCTGACCACCTCAGTTAATTATAGGCTAGCGCAACAGTAGTTAGTGTAACTAGTGACCGTTTATTTTAAGTTGTCTGTGTGTGAGATATGGGTAAGTAAAACTATAGTAATGTTTATTGAAATAGTACATTGTGTCTTAAGGGCGGTAAATAAGGAATTACGAACGAGAGTCTATTAGAATTTAATGAGTCGATGTTCGTAAATCTAGTACCACCCGCGCGACATACAATGTTTTTCATCACATTTGCGAGTAAAATTGTATATTTGTAAAATAAAAACTATTATTTTATTAAAAATTGCTAATACCGCTGACTGCGCTTTTGGCAGCGCCAGCTCAGCATGTGCATGGCGTGCGTGTGCAGCACGCGCACGGAGCAGCAGCACACCATGCAGTAACAAACTCATTAACCGACCTTGGGCTTCATGACAAGCACATTAAGGTCGAGGGTTTTATTAGGGGGGTTGCAACCAAGGTAGCCTGCATGTTACGACACTGTTTACGAGCAAGTGTGATGAAAAATAATAATGTGAATGTACACGTCAATATAGTGGTAAATGACTTCTATGTATAGGTGTGATGACTGAGTTGTGTAGGGTGGACCTCTAGCGCACCTCCAGAATTAGTGTATGGAAATGGCGTAGGTACGCTGACGTTCAGCGACGATTTCGCTCGGGTTTGATAACTAATATGGTATTCAGAGGCCATATTGCCTAACGTACTCTTAATTACAATATTGATTTTAGCACTTCTTTCTGTCAAACGGTACAGGATGATTGTAGACAAAGACGGTGCGCGAGATCACGAGCATCCGTGCGTTGGATAATAATGGTCTCACGTCGGATCGGCAGCACCAAGGAAAAGCAAGATCTGACAGTCAGTCAACGGTAAAACTGTCAACCTATTATTAGAACCAGGTCTTAGCGCTATAACGCACTTTGCGGGCATCGCTTGAGAAAGAGACGGTGCGCTAAAACCGCGCGGCTAACCGAATAGTGCGTACGTAGCCTTGGAGCATATTATGCACATACAAGTGTATTTTATAGGTTCCGAAAATTCTCAAAAAGCTGATGACTGAATCTCAGTTGAACCTCCTGGATCCCTGCGTCCTTTATAAAAAACTTAACATACACTATATTATTTAAATATTCAAGTTTTATTTAACTGATTATAGAAAAATACATACGAGTATTACATTAAGATTCATTGAAAACTACAAATAAAATTCGATTATAAAATATGTATTATTTATACGTAAATAAACTTAGTAAGCCGTGGTGGCCTAATGGTTTGACCTATCGCATCTCAAGCAGAGGGTCGTGGGTTCGAACCCCGGCTCGCACCTCTGAGTTTTTCGACATTCATGTGCGGCATTACATTTGAAATTTACCAAGAGCTTTACGGTGAAGGAAAACATCGTGAGGAAACCTGCTCAGACCTGCGAAGCGATTCAATGGTGCGTGCGAAGTTCCCAATCCGCAATGGGCCCGCGTGGGAACTATGGCCCAAGCCCTCTTGTTCTGAGAGGAGGCCTGTGCCCAGCAGTGGGACGTATATAGGCTGGGATGATGATGATGAAATAAACTTAGCCAAAACTGGCGAGCGTACTACATACAGAACTAAATATTTGCTTTTAAAATAACACAAACTACTGAAGACTCGGGACTACGCTAAATTCTTTATCAAGTAAGTACCAACGCGAACCGGGATTGTTGAGCCACTCACCACTGTTCATAATTTAGCCGAGTTATACTCGTACATATATACTGGAAGTAAATGTGGTCATTAATTAACCAGAATAGCATTACACGGTTAAATTACGTACAGTGGTGGCTGAAGTTTCTCTGTTCACGTGCATCTGTTGCATTTTGCATGCCGTTGCCGTGCATCTGTTGGCAACATACAAATTTTTGATTGGGATCCTGGAGGTGAAGCGCGTTAACTGCGCGTCGTCCGTGGTTAAAACTACGGCGGGTGCATAGGTCCTCAGAAGGATATCGACCGAGGGCTTACTTGAAGTACTTGATGAGTGGCAGCAGCTGCGTGGTTGGTCGGGGGTGCGGGTCTCGCGCGAGCAACCGCTGGACGGCCTCCTGTAACGCGGCCGGCACGCGAGGCAACACGGCGCTCACCTGCTGGTCCAACTGACACCGCATAAACAGCACCATTAAAATATTTATATATATATATATATATATACAAGAAACATCGCGAGGCAACCTGCACAAGTCCTCTTATTCTGAGAGGAGGCCTGTGCCCAGCAGTGGGACGTATATAGGCTGGGATTATATACATGTCGATGGTAGGACATGTTTCAAGTTTACCGTTTGTGATTGGTCTTGTCTTGTATCGATTTTTACATTGAATTTAGTTAACTTTTTATTGTCCTATTTTTTTGTCTTGTTTCGATATTTTCAGTTCATCACTATACAGCGTTTATTTTTGATACTACCTCAAACTGTAACCAGACGAAGATTTAAGTACTGTGAACCGATATGAAAACAAATTGTTAATTTAGAATTAACTACCAGAGCGTAGAAATATTTTCGAGCAGCAATGTAATGCATACAATAATTTGATACGAGAGAGCAGCGTTCTGTGACAGCTGTCACATCGACAAGTGCGACGTTTTGAATAAAAACAAAGTAGTATCACGTAGTGATACATCGCGTGCTTATTAATTTTATAAGGAAAATAATAAGCTACATTTTTTAATAAATCATAATAAAGTGTGATTATGAGGGCCTTCACTAACTACCCTTAAAGTTTGAGGTTGTATCAAAAATACAAGCTGTATTTTAAAGGCGGGCTTATTGATTTTTCAAAAACACGCTTAAAGTTAATTACAAACATTGTTAAAAAAAAAGTTTTATATGTAAGTAGGTGCCCAAGGACGGCGATGGTTGTTCTGTCTTGGAGTTTCAGTGTCTGTCTGACTGCTCCATCATCAGAGCCCGGCCAAATCGCACCGTAGAACCAAAAGCGGCAATTTAGAAAACTAAGAGAGGTTAGAACCCGGACGCGAATACGCAACCCTCTGCTCAAGACTTCAGCTTACCGCGGTTTTTTTTACAGTACGCGTCATTTAATTAGTAATTAGGAAATAGTTATTTGGGCAACAAGAGAGCAAAGTCGTTTTTTGATGCGAGTGTTGATTTTGAATCCCGAGTAAGCGAAGGATTCTACAATTGAATCACGAGTGACAGCAAGGGATGTAAAAAAAAAATGGTAACGTGTGACACATACAACTTTTCACCTAAGCAGCGAGAACATTTAAATTAAAGGTTAAAATAGAACCACATATATTTAGAAGACAAAAAATATAAGAAATATTAAAATATAAGTAATCCGATTGTTAAGAAATAAATATAGTACTTACTTAATCATATTTAAAACTTTTTCTCAAAAATGATTCATACAGACAGTCGCTATTATTCTTAAAGTCACTTAAGAATGCCAGACAACGATCAAAAGTCACCGATAAGTAGACAGGTTTTGAATATGGAAAGAAAAAGTATCCATTAAGTACGATACAAATCTCATACTCGTAACATCATACTTTTTAATACTGCAAAAAATCTCATCTTTGGGTCATTAAAAAGGTGGAACATTAAACGTATATTTTTTATAAAAATAAACCTTTAAATATGATTTTATTACGATTTCTATTGTTTGAAACATTAATATATTACTTGCAAATTTATTTAATTTGACAAAATATAGTATAAAAAGAAACGATAACAATTATATAGATTAAAAAATATCTAAACCCTGTATCTCTCCTACCCGGGGCATCGTGCCTAGTAGGTATGCTTGCGGCATTCCCTCGCTGACAAATATTATCCCTACTATCCCTACTAATATTATAAATGCGAAAGTAACTCTGTCTGTCTGTCTGTCTGTCTGTTACGCTTTCACGTCAAAACCGCTGAACCTATTTTGATGAAATTTGGTATAGAGATAGCTTAAGCGCCAAGGATCAACATAGGATACTTTTTATTCCGGTAGAGGGCGCCACCGCGCGATAACCTAAGTCCGCGCCGACGAAGTCGCGGGCATAAGCTAGTTGTATATACCTAGGCAGTATACGGAACGATTTTATTAAAAAAACAAGGGCAGCGGCTTTCGTACAACGAGGTTGCATACTTTATTAAAAGAGTATATAGGAAAATGAATGTCATAAAATTCACTATAGTTTTTTAATTTCATCTCGTGTTTTTATTTTTCAATTTGTCCTTATTATAATTAATTCTCTATTGACATAATTTTTCATGCTAAAGGTAAACGCAGTATTTTTTTATTAGGTTGGTATACTTAATGCTTCTTGCTTAATTAAAAAGTAAAAAAACTAAGTAAAATTGAGCGGGATATTCGTTCATTTATGTTCGTTTTGTGTGCTAATTTGACTTTGTAGTTTTTTTAGTTTATATTTGAGAAAAGCACCGTACAAGCTTCGAACAATAAGTCCTTTACTAAATCCCTTGAGTAATGCACTATATATACTTAATATAACAGACGTTTTGTAATTTTTATGTTATATGTGTATCCGAACGTTTGTTTGTTTCTTTTTAGGCCTACAGAAGTTATAGTATAGATTTGATCCTATCTCTCGCTTTTTTCATATTGAAGTGAAAGTGACAGATCAATGTCAAGTTCAAATATTTGTAATTCAGTGAGTGGACCCAGCACTCCTCAGCATTTAAGAAAAATAATTAAAAGGCTACTTTGTCTCATGGATTTTGGTCACTGATTTTTCATAGCAAAACTTGCCTGTTTGAGCTGCTGAGGTGAAAACATTATTAAACGGCACTTACTCGCACCATACTAATTGAAATCAGATCAAATGATAAAGTAAATCAGGAATTCAAATTTCCAATTTCAACAAGTATAAATTCCGTTTAATTCCATTTGTCGATTGAAATACCGAGCACTGGTGCAGTCGCTTAATTTTACGTAAATAAATGGAATGGCATTCGCCATTTGATAAAACGAGTAAATTACGACGTAAATATTACGGCCGGAAGATGTTGCAAGGAAACCAATGAATCTTTTCAGTATTAATACAAATCATAATATTATTTTCCTTAATATAAATTCGTTTGTCGCTATCCCGCGGGTCATGTAATTTTCCGGGATAAAAACTACCCCATTTCATCCCCAGACAGAAAGAGAGACAAACAGAGTTACGTTTGCATTTATAATATTCGTAAGGATATAAAATTAACGTGACTGACTGGCAACGCACATACTAAATCATTAGAGCTAGAGGCTTTAAATATTCCTTGAAGATCGTAGAGGCGCAGGCGTAGGAAAGGATTTTTTGAAATCGACACGGTACAGGTTAGACTATTTATTTATTTATTCGAGGACAAAGCTGCGGGTATAGGGCAGTAAATAAATGCAGGTTTAAAAATAAACCCATACTAAAATACTACTTTTATTTTAAAGTAAGTACATACCTACACATGGTTAACTCTTTACAGTCTCACTTAAGGGACTGGGCATTTTATGGAGTTCTTGAAGAATTCTTAGAACATTCTATTTTGCTGTTAGTTAAAGTAAATAAACATGCTGTGGACTATAATCATCATCATCATCCCAGCCTATAATAAGTCCCACTGCTACATGGTAACAAAATATAAACAACACGGTGTATAAAGCTGTAGTTCTTATAAATTTTAACAATTTGAAAAGTACTGTGCTTGTTGCTTAAAACGATGTATAATTGCTGTCGTTATTAAGAGTGTGATGCCACAAAGAATGTAACATTGCATGGGTAACAAACAAAGCAAACCAACCAAACTCAAGTCATTTCGATATTTTAGAGTTTGTCATTAAATTGAGTGGCGTTAAGTAAATGAAGTTTACACATTTCATAGTCCATTTTTAATAGGTATCAGCAGTATTACTCGACCTAAACGATAAACTTGTTGTAAGTACCTACTGGTAGTTACTTCAAAGAGGTGATGTTTCGTATAAACATTTTCACTTCTAGGCCACTATCAATATTCGATGCCTAAGCTCTGGAGCGCACGAGCTAGGAGGTATTACCGTAAGTACATTTGTAAAATAGTGATGCAACGAATAGTACTTTTAGGAGTACGAATACGAATATTAATAGTGATTTCAATATTCTGCGAATATATGTATAAGTAGGTATAAGTATGTAAACTATGCCCCAAGAAACATTTCTTAAAGTGTAAATTAATCAAAATTAAATACAAGTATGTGCATTCGAGGTACGCGTCATAAATTCCGATCCATCGGATGGACAGACCCAAAACCAGCAGTGTTCATGCCTGCCCCAGGCACTGAATAGTTTTGTTTTTTTTTTTGTCTTTAATGTTTTCTCATAAACCTTTATGTTATATTGTTTGTCAATTTTGTTTGTTTACTTATTTAGTACAGTAAAGAGTTTGTTGCATGTTGTATATTCAATACAAGTAACTTTGTGTCCACACCAAAAACTAGAGATAGGTATCATAGATTTTTGGGGCCGAGCGATTTATTTTTTATATTTCTGAGTTTATAGTGGATTTTTAGGGTTCCGGAGCCAAAATGGCAGAAACGGAACCCTTATAGTTTCGCCATGTCTGTCTGTCTGTCTGTCTGTCTGTCCGTCCGTCCGCGGCTTTGCTCAGGGACTATCAATGCTAGAAAGCTGTAATTTTGCACGGATATATATGTAAACTATGCCGACAAAATGGTACAATAATAAATTAAATAAAAAAATTTTTTTAGGGTACCTCCCATAGACGTAAAGTAGGGGTGTTTTTTTTTCATCCAACTCTATAGTGTGCGATATCGTTGGATAGGTCTTTTAAAACCATTATGGGTTTGCAAAGACGATTTTTCGGTTCAGCGATTTGTTTGCGAAATATTCAAATTTTAAGTGAAAATTGTCATTAAAAAAATCTAAACCGGTAGGTGGAAAAATTTGAAAAAAAATCAAGATGGTAGTAAGTATATCAAACTTTCAAGGAAAACTATAGCGGTTAAGTTTGCTTGAGAATTATTAGTAGTTTAAGAGTAATTAGCAGCCTAAAGTATAAAATATACCTAAACTATGGAAGATTCCGTATCGTAAATCGTAACTTAATTTTTTCGTAATGGCTACGGAACCCTATTTCGGGCGTGTCCGACACGCTCTTGGCCGGTTTTTAAGTTGGGAAAGAATATTAGTTAGTGAGTTGATATTCGGTGAATAAGAATTATTGTATTCGTATCCATTGCATCACCACTTCACCAGTTGTAAAGGCTACTTACAAATTCGATCTGCTTCACGTACAACATGGGGTTATTGTTGGCTTGGATGAGCGGCTTCCCGTTGTTGAAGACTGCGCAAATGACGAGCCCCAGCGAGAACATGTCAGATAGAATGTTGCAATGCCCATTCGTCTGTACCTCCGGTGCTGCATAAATAACAATCAAAAATTAATCCCGAATATAATGGCATCAATCTATAAAATTCAAAATTGAGAGACGGAATTATTTCTTTACACGTGTACACAGAAAAAAAATAGAAGGAAAAAATAAACACGAACAGTGTAAATTGGCTCTCACTTAATTACTTATAATGTAGCCGTAATGCTGTTTTTCAGTGGAACCACTTAAAACATTTACAATCCGGTAGCACTTGATCAGTTTAATCGTTTTCAATAAATTAAACAAATTTATACCTTTTTTTAAATAACTGTATTCCAGTCTATTGTATAATTTCCAGAAGATCCATTTACTCATATCGACATTTTATCTACTGTACTCGTTAGTTGCCCCGATCAACCATCCGTTGCAATACAATAATTTTATAGTCATAGCCTGCACACAACTTTCTATTGCGGCTGCCAGCTGCTGTCCAAACTTTTATGTATTTTCCTAGAGAAAGTGAGCTAGGGAAATGTCAGTTTTTTTGTCACCAAGATGGCGATTAGCTTCGCAGAAGTTTTAATGCAGGTGGAAATACGAGTGCGAGATATCTTCGGAATCTTACTACTACAAACCTGTATTGAAAACAAAAGTGTAATGAAATGACTAATGACATCGCAGGACAGTATTATTAAAATTAACGAGGCTATTAGTCAACCTACATTGCGTTTTGATTTCTTGTTGTAAATTTTATTTTCTGTCCGCGTTGAGTTTGATGGAAGCAAAAATGTTATGATTTTGAGTGATTTAAAGATAGAGTAACAATGAAATGTAATTTTGAACTGTAAGCCCCGTTCTCGTATTTTCACTGCGCGCGCATAGTCATCCAAAATAATAATACAAGTCCGTGATTGATATCCATAAAACATCTCCATCTTAGTTGTTATCTTTTTACCTGAACCCGAATTACCCGACTGCCCGAAGGAGGGTTACCTACTATGTCATTCAAACGTATGTACCTAAACGGCTGGACGGATTTTAAAATATTGATATGAGGTGGTATCGTTGGATTTGTCATAACTGTCGGAGTGACATAGGCTATAAAATGTTTCAATCAATATTGAACCCAATGAATATTGCCATTGCGTCTGCGAAAAAAGACATGGCGGAGGAAGGAAAAAAAAATTGTAACATGGGTATCAAATGAAAGCTAATAAGTAAACCCATTCTAAATATATACGGGTTATAATCCTTTTACTGTACCATTTTCACAGAAATATCAAAAAACAGGCCAAGAGCGTGTAGGACACGCCCAAGATAGGGTTCCGTAGGCATTTAGAAAAAAAAAATTTTTTTAAGCAGGGATCTGACTATCCTACTAATCCTACCTATTATGTTATAATTATAAATGCAAAAATTTACTTTATGTTATAAATGCGTCTGTTTGTGTGTGTGTGTGTGTGTGTGTGTGTGTGTGTGTGTGTGTGTGTGTGTATGTTTGTTACTCCTTCACGTTAAAATGGCTGGACGGAGTTAGATGAAATTTGGTACGAAGATAGCTGAACATCTGGAATAACACATAAGCTACTTTTTATCCCGATATTCCCACGGGATAGGGATAAAATCTGGAAATAACAACCGCTTGGCTTAGAGTCATGAAATTTGGTATGTAGATAGCTGGATGTCTGAAATAACACATATGCTACTTTTATTCCACTATTCCCACGGGATAATGAAGATTACGATGTAAATTTTGGGATTTGCTATGGAAATTTTGTAAAATCCCGGAATTTCAATTGTAACCACCAGATCGAATAGTTTACGCGTGTGATGGTGCGGGTCAACTCTAGTAATAATAATAATATTTATTTATTCAGATTATATGTCCATAAGTTTTTTTTTTTTTTTTTTTAACACAGGACAATTCACACCAATTGACCTAGTCTCAAAGTAAGCTTAGCAAAGCTTAAAACTAAGTCTAGCTTAGTTAAAACTAAGTCTAGTGGTCTAGAACTCTCCAAGTAGCTAATTTAAGGCATGGAAGCATGCAAGCAAACATGCAACCAAGCGTGCAAGCAAGCATGCAATCCAGAATGTAAACAAGCATACAAACAACAAGCAAGCATACTCCCAAAGGTGCAAGCAATAATGCAAGCAAGCATGGAAGTTATTAAGTTTAAAAATTATCACTTTTGCACGTATAAATCATTAAATACAGCGGTTGAATTGAGATTCTGGTATTTCACAAAATTCCTGTGGGAATTCCCAAAAATTACATCGGGGTTTTCATTAACGTTGGATTAAAAACAACCATCCCAAATTTCATTTTCCGTCGAAATATCGGGATAAAAAGTTGCTTTTGTTTTATTCCAGATGTCCAGCTATCTACATACCAAATTTCATCCAAATCTCTCCAGCTGTTTCAGCGCGAAGGAGTAACAAACATACTCACTCACTCACAAACTTTCGCATTTATAATAGAGATTTTATCCCTATCCCGTGGGAATATCGGAATAAAAAGTAGTCTATGTTTTATTCCAGATGTCCAGCTATCTACATACCAAATTTCATCCAAATCCATCCAGCCGTTTCAGCAGGAGTAACATACATTGGTACTCAGTCACAAACTTTCGCATTGATAATATTAGTAGGATTCAGGAGGCTTTTTATCGCGTGTGTTACGCACAGTGTTACCGCTGGCTAAGAACATTAATGACCTGAGAGTGAGTTTTGCCAAGTTAGTTTCTATGACGGGTCCTATCTATCGTTTACCCCTATTTCATATGCCTTAATTTACCTATTGTTTTCCATAATTTTCATTTGTCATAAAGTAATTTATTTCTGAAACAGTATTTAATCATGTTAATCTAACCTTACCTAATTTGGGTACCTACTGCATTCTATGGGAAGATATTTAAAAAAAAAACAGAAAGCAGCACTCTACGACTACGACGTCAAGAATAAAAGAATATCAGTAGGTATTAACAAAAAAGTCTGTCCCAAATACGCCGTGTACCTATAATAAACAACGACATTAAAAGCCGAGAATTAAGAAACCAGGATATCGCAATTAAATTACGTCAACATTTTCAGCAGCCGAGAAATAAGCCAGACTTTTTCTAAACAGCTGCTTCGAATTACCTTTATAGCCTGTATCGGTACTAACAAAAATATTTCTAGAAGTAAGCGGTGCTCATTAAATGCATTTTTAGTAATAAAACCGGCCAAGAGCGTGTCGGACACGCCCAAGATAGGGTTCCGTAGCCATTACGAAAAAATCAAGTAATATTTTTCTAATGATTTCGTAGAATCTTCTAAGTTTAGGTATATTTTATACCTTAGGCAGCTATTTACTCTTAAACTACTAATAATTCTTAAGTAATCTTAGCTGTTATAATTTTCCTAGTAAATTTGATATACTTACACCATCTTGAATTTTTCAATTTTGACGACGCACGATTTAATGAAAATTTGCACTTCAAAGTTGAATATTTCGCAAACAAATCACTGAATCGAAAAATCGTCTAGGCAACCCCACATTATAGGGTTAGTCGAGAAAAAAAATCACGATATGCATATGCATGCCAAGTTTCTAGTAGGTACTAACGGTATCTGAGCTTAGCCGCGGACGGACAGACAGACAGGCAGACAGACAGACAGACGGACAGACATGACGAAACTATAAGGGTTCCTAATTGACTAAGGAACCCTAAAAAGTCATATCATATTATGTATACGTCCTTAGTGTATTCAACTAAAAATACTTCGCACGTGGACAATAGTACATTTCATATTCATTTTTGCTAATATAACACGTGTTAGCAATTTCACAAATAGGATCGGATTGTATAACGAATACAATTATGGATATATATATATGTAGTTAATTAGGACCCCTTATAGTTTCACCATGTCTGTCTGCTTGTCTGTCTGTCCGTCCGCGGCTTAGCTCAGAGACCTTTAGTACTAGAAAGCTGTACTTGGCATGAATATGCATATCGTGATTTTATATATATACCTATATATATACAAACAAGGGACTGCGTTTAGATAAGCATCGCTTACAAGTGTAATGGGTACCCTGCGAAGCATGAAATTGTCAACTGCGGCACCCTCTGCCTACTACTGACCGGGCTGGCCTTTCAAAGCTTTTACCTTTCTTAAAACAAGTTTTATGGTAAAAAAAATCATTTTCAATACAAGCATTTTTTGCTGACTGTACTTTTTGTCGACTTTACTTGCATTGTCACCCAAATTACATTTGCGTAGGAAATTTCAAGTCCATGCATTAACCGTTGAAGAGTTCCCTCCTGCGGAGTCGATCCTGGCCGGACTACCAGGAAGTCACTACCAGATGTCATCGATTCACAAGAGATGGCACGAATAGATTGAATGAAAGTATCTGTGTGTTACCTTTTTGAATACACTTAGAGAGAGATTTGGATGAAATTTGGTATGTAGATAGCTGGACATCTGGAATAAAACATAGGTAACTTTTTATTCCGATATTCCCACGGGAAGATATTGGCATTATTCAGCACACACATTGGGGTATGAGGGGTTAACTTAACATACAGTATTGACTTTTTTGTGACTTTACATGCGTCTACACTGGACATATCATCTTGTCATTTCTTTTCATAGCAATAGATGCATCTTCGCCTAACAATTCTGTTTCGATGATCCACCAACGAAAAGTTTCCAAATTTGTGATCAGGAGCGCAGTTTTAGGTATTTTGACGTTGTCTAGTATAACAAAATGTCTAGCATAGCATAACAAAAAGTCAAGACCCATCAATCCACGGCAAATAGGTCCTCACTCCCAAACCAAGGTTCCGTAGCAGTTAGAAAAAAATCATACAAACTGTATTACATAAGTAATAACTATAAGGGTTCCGTGTTTTCGTTTCGACATTCGTAAAAGTACAAATAATATAAATCAATATCATAATTGGTGGCAGGTGTCCCATGATATTTATTTATTATAATTTAGAAACGTAGACTGAGCATTTCACTACTTACTTACAACATTCACTTTACAAAATGCCTTTTCTTGAATAATAATGTTCAATTATTAAAAGTAATAGGGTCGAATAAATTTACTAGGTAGGTTCCTAAACAATTTTATTGCACGTCCCTAAATACGCCCCTGGCGTAATCGCAGGCGAGATCGGCTTTCTTCGGGCATGTTCGGCCATTTTCGTCAGCGCTTGATGCGCCGCGCGTTTTGTTCCTAACAGTTAGTAGACAGTGCGTAAGGTACATAGATGTCAATGTCCTCACTGAAAATCAGCGCCACGGCTTGCCGTGGCATTATGCTGAGTGGGACCTGTTTAGCGTTATCTATGTCTGGTATTTGTTCTACGTTTGTTTTATGGCGTTAAATAAATATATTTTCTTTCTTTCTTTCAAATATTTTGTTGACGTGTCATCATCAGAATCCGACATTATGTATCGAACAAAACATCATCAAAAGCGCACGAAAATTCGATCGTTGCAAGCCACGCGAGCGGCCGGCGACCGAACAGTAACAGAGAGTGGCGTGACAGATTAGATATTTTGAATAGTATCGAAAATTTTAATTAAATTGCGGCGCGAAAGTACGGTACGCCGGCGGCCTGTCCTCCCGAAATCGCTCAGCGCAGCATATAGGTGGCGTGCATTACTTGAAAAGTTACGACCGTATAGCGTTGAGAGTGTTAAAAAGGATGATTATAATTGGTTTGTAGTAGGGAATAATCCCGGGTAACAACTAAGTAAATATAGCCCAAACCCTCACCATCGAAGAGGAAGCCTGTGACAAACAGTGAGACGTGTATAGGCCGGTGAGAGATACTTAGTATAATCAGTCTGATCTTAAAAGGCGTGATTTTTGATTGAAACTTCTTTATAGAGTACACACAAGATTCTATGAACACGTAATGGGCGTTGGGTTGAGTACACGGCGCTTGAGATCGAGGAATGGGGGTTGAGTAGGATCACCGCTTATATCCCGTCGTTAGCTATCTTTGTGTTTGTGAAACAATTTCTGCCCTAAAATTGAGTGTGAACCTCATTTGAAACTGAATGAAAATATTCGTTTATCTTATTTTGTTGTTGCCGTAGCGGTACACTTTGCTATAAGTATTCAAGAGGAGAGTAAAATTAAATTTGACATATTTTTACGCAAAAAATTTACATGCGTACAACGGTGGTATAATTTTCAAGTTCACATGTAGCTATTTTCATAACTAACATAGAATTTAAGTAGGTAGGTATGTAGGTATGTATTTTTATTTTATTTAATAAAAACAAATTTACATGGTATAACAGTCGTAAATTCATACAATGTAAAATTAAATTAAAAATATAACAGAAAAAGAAAACTGTAATTAAATAGTAGATTGAAAACCAAGGGCGGAAAGTGACCCATTTTACCTGAGATATTTCTGGCGCTCGAACGAAGTGAGAGCGCCAATAGTTCAAGGGGAAATGGGTAATTTCACCCGAGTTAGACACTCTACTTTTCATTTCGACTGTGAGGAAAGTAAAATACTACAAGAAATGAGAATAATAATAAATTTAATTTACTTATATCCAACCTCCAACGGTACCTTTTCGAGTGGCCATTTGCCACGGCTGACTATAAAAAAAAATCGAGTTGGTTACGACCAAGGAGCTTATATACAAAACTGGAGGTTGAACGCCGCACGAAGAAGTTTGACCTTTATTACTTATTTATATATTCCAGCTCTTTCTTTCACATTTCACGAATGGCTTCCATCTCTTTCTTAACCTAACTAAAGAGAGAGATGGAATATGTTCGTAACGTAATAAAGATGAAATTTCTTGTTTCAAACGCATGTTCGGCGTTCAACCTCCAGTGTTGTATATAAGCTCCTTGGTCACGACGTGCACCTAGATGACCATGCCGAAACGTGAAAAAAAGTGTCATTGACGTAACTCAATTATATTCGACTCCGTGGCTAATCGAAAAATTAAAAAAAAATACTTTCCACCCTAGAGATGAAAACGCAATTTTCCACCCGGCTATCTACCCATGAAAATAAAACTTTCCGAACAGGAGAGATGAAATATAAATTCATAATTTCATAAATTTGTGGATTAGTGAACTCCACTTCCATTCAATATCTCAGAGACCCTCAGACAAATGCCACAAACTTTGGTCCGTCGACTTGCATGAAGATCGGTTTCGGGTGCCTATGACATTAGCGACTTAAAGCAAGTTAGTGCTCGAACTTTAGAGGCTCTACCGTATGATACCGTACGAGTTCTTGGTACTGCCAGCAGACTAAGTATAAGTAGTTTCAAGTTCTGACTTGTACTATTATTTATTACTAGCTTTTGTCCGTGGCTTCGCCCGCGTGGAATTCGGTTATCGCGCGCTGTTCCCTCAGGAACTGTGCATTTTTCCGGGTTAAAAAGTAGCCTATGTCACTCTCAGGCCCATAAACTATCTCTATACCCAAAAACACGTCAATCCGTCGCTCAGTTTCGATGTGAAAGACGGGCAAACATACAAACACACAAACATACAAACACACACATTCGCATTTATAATATTAGTATGGATGTGGTTCTGAGAAGATTTATTGACGTGAATGGGACTGCCAGCCTAATGACCAAAGCACTAGATCAGAACAATCAAAATTGCTTCTCAAGATGTAATACAGTGATAGTGCCTAAAAGAGTGTAGTTCAGTTAAGTTTCGCCACCAGAGAATCGAGGCCAATATACACAAGAAGTAATTTTGAGGTTTATATTGGAGGTTAGTAATCTGTTAGAACTAGAAAACTGTAATTTGGAATGAATATACATATCAGTAACCCTGACAAAGTGGTAAAATAAAATAAACTATTTTTTTAAGGCTACCTCTCATAGACGTAAAGCGAGCGTTCCCCTCCCTCCTCTAAAATCTAAACTGTTGGGTGGAATAATTTGGAAAAATTCAGGTACATGAGTACATCAAATTTACAAGGAAAATTATAAAGGCTAAGATTTCTTGAGAATTATTAGTAGTTTAAGAGTAAATAGCAGCCAAAGGTATAAAATATACCTAAGCTTGGAAGATTCCGTACTCGCACACAATACGAAATTCGTAGAAAAATATTATTTGATTTTTTTGCAATGGCTACGGAAACCTTTTCTTGGGCGAGTCCGACGCGCTGCTGGCCGGTTTTATTTTTATAAAATGCACCTTATGTTTTTGCATTTGCAAGTGTAACTGCACTAATGAGGGTTTCGTAGAATGTTGTCCACGTCAGGGTTGGTCCGGGTCCGCACGAGTGCCACGTATAATAAATACATCGTAGTACGTGAAATCCATATTAGTGCAGTTACACTTTGTTTCTTGAGAAAATGCAAAAAACATTCCTAAGGTTCATTTATTAAAAAATATGATACAACAAGTTTTATTGTTTTGAGTGACTAGTAGTAGTTTAAATGAATCTTAATGTAATACTTATGTGTTTTATAAATACAGATTTCAAATTAGAAATAATTCAAATTAGAATATTTCAAATCCGAATACATATAAAACCCATTCAGCCGTTTGAGGGCGGGCGGTTGAAGACTAGCGTTTTTTTCTGCGCGTATATAACGCTCGTTTTTGGAATACGCTACATTAAAATTGAACACGCGTGTTTCGTCTAAACGACATGTTCTCGTTCGTGCTTATACGAGCTTACGTATTATGCGCGTCAACGTTCGAAGAAAACAAAACCGCACCTGTACGCGCGTACCTACACGCGCTTTCAAAAACAATCTTATACACGCGTATAAAACGCTACTATGTAACCGCCCTTAGTGTCAAAAAGTAACAAAGGTACGCACGAACACACACATAAAAAAAATTGCATTATTAATAAATTAGTGAAATATTAATTTTGTGTTTAATATTGTACTGAATTGTACAGTCACCAGTCACCAGCATTAATATCTGCCACAGCGGAGCGTGCAAAAATATCTGACACGTCCTTCCGGCCCTAGGAATAGAGTCGTAGTCGTATCAGATATTTATGCACGCTTGTTGTGTCAGATATTGGTGCTGGTGACTGTACTTTAAGGCCGCCTATTGCTTACCTTGAAATTTTTCTCTCTGTATACTTGTTTCTGTATCGCTTACTATTTGTGGTGTACAATAAAAAGTCATTGTATTGTATTGTATTGTACTGAAACCAGTAAAAGATAAAGTACGATTCAACGCCAGCTTGGCCAAAATTATCACCGTATATAACAAGGGTGATCGCCAATTACAAGGCGAAATGTGTGTTGAGCCGAAGTAGAACCAATTCGATGTTTGAGAAGCAATCTAGGAGTAACGAAGTCACTTAATTTCTAGGAGATTCCGGCAATCGTCGCCCAGATTGAAGCACTCCGTCCTCATTCAACGTTTTCATTGAATTCCATCGATAACGTTTTTAACAGCGCACTTAGCAAGCGTTTATTGGACGGCTTGATTGAGACAGGCGTCGTTCTGTCCCTGCCAAGCACGCGGTAAGTGGCTTTATTAGCAACACTGGGAAACGTAGTGCTTTTTAGCTTAAGTTAAATAAAATCTTCTGTTCATTTACGTTTGTGTAAAATTTACTCTATGTTAAACGCATAATATTAATCTTCCTTATTTAAGAATGCGAAACATCTAAACGCATAAATTAATTGCGTACGCATAAAATACCTTAGCATAACTTTGATAAGCATAAAATTAAAGAATCAAGTCAAGAAGGGAGTTACTTCACTGTACTTGTAGAGCTATTCAAGAAATACTAGTATAGTTAAAGGATAAATTCTTTGCAGTGATATTTTTAAAATTCCTTTTTCAAACCTCGCTATATCAATGCGATTGGTAATAATTAAGTAGAGGTAAGTACTTTAACTTTCTTAAGCTTAAGTACTTTTCTGTAACTCTGCGCAGTAAAATAAATAGACGCGAGAACCATACGTTAAAGTACCTTTTCTGAAAAAAAAATCGTAAAACTTTACATTATTTTATTACTTTCATATCAGAAGGCCAAGTGCATAGTTTATGGTCAGCAAGAAATTAAAAAGTTAAAAGATTACAGGCGCGCTATCATCACCATCCCAGCCTATTTACGTCCCACTGCTGGGCACAGGCCTCCTCTCAGATCAAGAGCGCTTGGGCCATAGTTACATTGGGCCATAGTAGGGCACAGGCGCGCTAGCTAGACAATATTTATTATTGTAGAGTTTTATTCCCTATTCCGCGGAAAAAAACCCTAAGCACTAAAGTGCACCTCTTTAAACCTCGAAACAAGTTTAGTTTCTGTGTT
The DNA here is from genome assembly GCF_025370935.1 of Choristoneura fumiferana. Taxonomy (NCBI): domain Eukaryota; kingdom Metazoa; phylum Arthropoda; class Insecta; order Lepidoptera; family Tortricidae; genus Choristoneura; species Choristoneura fumiferana. The sequence continues at coordinate 34,674,815 of NC_133472.1, forward strand.
TACTGAGTCAGTTAGTAAGAAAATCTTCTGTGCTCGTTTTATCCCGTGTAAAGTTTGAAAAAATCCGGAAAATAGATAATAGCTATTATAGCTTACCTACTTGCGTCCCAAGTTTGAAGTCTTTCATAATAGTAATAATTACAATTGAACTTTTTATTTATACGTGGATATCTTCAACTGATTGAGCTGAAATTTTGCATGCATGTACAAATCCGATGACAATGCAATATTATTACTTAAAGTATAAATAAACACTTTTTTTAATAAAGATTAAAAATTAAATCTTAGTGAATTACAAAGATAGATCTGTGGCAGTATTATTACAAAGGAAGAGTAATGATTTTAACAGTCTTTTTAAGCAGCGTTTCCAACAATAATGTGCGAGGACGTGTTGCGAGGGATGTGTTTTCCATTAACCAATAGAAACGTTTCATTTACACATCCTCTCACAGCACACCAGCCTTTAGTTTGAATCTGAGTCTGCATTTTAGTTTGGTAATTAAATTAATGTCGTGGTTAAGTTACAGAAATACGTTACTTTAACCTCTCTTAAAAAAAGCCTTGCTGTGACTGTACCACCGGCACCTTTGCTTGTTTGGTTTATTTTTATTATTAAGCATTCAACGTGTCAGTTGATCACAGTTTTTTTATTTCTTGTAATTGTGTTGTAGTTTTATTTAAATTTTATTAAGTACGAAAGAAGCTGCTCTGCTCTCTTTGTAATTTATCCGTTAATTAACGCAAACCAGTGATAATTACCAATTGGTAAGGCATTTAAGTAATAGGATAATCCTGTTTTCAATGAAATATCGTTGTATCGTAAAACATTAAATCAAGAGGTGAAATTAAGCATTTAATTTGCATGCAGCTCATCGCAGCAGCTTAACAAGAGTTAATTTCGGCACTTAAATTTAATAGTTTAACGATTAAAATAATTTTCAGCATTACCTTCTGACACGGAACAGTCACTAAATAATTTGAATTGGTTCTTTGAGTTCAGTATTTCATAACATTTTAATCCATGTTAAAACCTGTATTTAAGCTTCATTGAAAAAAATAAACGGCAAATGTAAAATCGTTTCATACGGTTGCTAAATGTACGTTGATCGATATTCAAAGTACCTATATCACGTCAAAGGCAGTGCTGAATTTATATTTTTTATGAATTTTATGTAGACCACTTAATTTCCGCCGCCCATGTGCCTTTCTAAAATAAAAAATCGAGTGAGCATCCTCTGAAATCTGCCGTCCCTAGCCTAGGACGCGGCCGTCCCTAGTAAGTACGCCTGCCGCCCCTAGGCCGCGGCCTATACGGCCTATTGACAAATCCAGGACTCAATCTATTGACAAAATCAGGTCAAAGGTGGAAATATGTTTCAAAATTTCAGACATAAACATTTACGAGTACGGGGGTGTTCACTCGAACTTTAACCATTTACTAGAATACACTAATCGAAAGTGCTTAGGGATATTTTTTATTCTAGACAGTTTTGAACGGGATCCTTTCGACTGCCATAGTTTTGTAAGTCATAGTGTAATGTTTGTCATAATTATAGTTGTGTAACGGTACCCTCCCTACTTCCTTTTATAAATAAATAATGATTTCTGAAATTATCGCGATTAATACATGAAATAACTATCTACTGAATAATTCATTTAAGTTTGTACTCGTATATTATCTATTGTAATTGAAAATAATAATGCTGAAATACACAGACAGACAGACACAAATTTTAACTAGGTTTAAATAAATAGGTAAGATTAACGATTACATCTATTTGCACATCTAAGCCATACCTACATACCTCCTGGGTCCCCCGGTCCTCACTTGAGGACATAAAAAATAATAATTTGAACTTTACTCGATTAATGTTTGGTTAAAATTGTGAACACAGAAATTTTACGTCGGGTCTCAGGAGGATAAGTACCTTTAAATGTCATTGGTAGTAGATACTTATAGTACTAGGGTTTTGCGATAGTCAGCCCTGTGTATCTTTCACACACATTGACGCGTGTACAGACGTCGTCGTGCTTACATAGATTCAAGAACGTGAATGTGAAACGAAACGTAAAATGAAACGATGAAACGTGAACGTGTAAGTGAATCTCCTTATATGACTGCATTAACTGTATAAAAGATAATCAAGAGTTAAGATAATGAACTATTAGCCGTAAAATAGCGTATTAATTTATGACTATTTAAGAAACTCACCTAAATAGTCTAGGTTCGGCTGCGCAATCTTAGCCACCTTGATGGACCAAGGCGGCACGCTGATCATCTCCGTCGGATCGGATCCCAGGATGTTTTCTGCAAAAACAAACGATACTGTAATGACGCGTTTAATTCAATTCAAAGTCGAATCTATTTATTTCGGAATAAGACAACCTTAATAAATAATGTTAGTTAGTTGAGATTAATCCGACTAATATTAACGCGAAAGTGGATACGTGCGCTTGCCGGCGTGCGTGCGTGCTTGTGTGTGTGTGTGTGTGTGTGTGTGTGTGTGTGTGTGTGTGTGTGTGTGTGTGTGTGTGTGTGTGTGTGTGTGTGTGTCCTAGTATAATCTCGACTGCCATATCTAGTCGATTGTTAGCCCGATCTAATGATATTGATATTTCTAATATCAAGTAGGTATTAAGTAGATACCAATACCATTAAATTAAACGTTCCTAGACTTATCCTACTTCCCGAACATTCAACTATCTATTGGTTCAGTCAACTTAATAGGAGCATACCGCAAATTTCAATTGACTTAGGGGCTGTTTCACCATCCATTGATTAGTGTTAACTGACGGTTAAATGTGATGCCGTCTCTATTTGTTTTAATTGAATAGACGGGGACGACATCAAATTTAACCGTCAGTTAACACTAGTCAATGGATGGTGAAACAGCCCCTAAGTATTCTGGACTGGTCTGGGATAAACTGCATCAAACATACTGGTAAGCGCTGATATTTAAATACAGAACATGTACGCATTTAATTGCCTTTGTTACTAGGTTTATTTTTAGGTCTTTAGGTTAGGTCTAGGTTTAGTTTATGTTATTTACGGGCATCATGAATTAAAATAGGGATGACGAATGAGTTAAAAATATATCATTCTATTTAGTCCGACAGTTAGATTAAGTATGGAAAAATATGGGACACGTATTATTTGGTTTATCAAATAATTAAAAATCGACAAACAAAGGTATAGATCATCAAACTTCCGGAGTGGGGGCTTGTGACGTCACTATTAGGTAAAAATCGTACCATTTAGTGACTTCACTCGAAACGTAAGCACTGTATCCTTGTCATTTTTTGTTTGTCAAACAAAAGAAAAAATACATGCACAATATTTTTAATTGTCTAACTGACGGACTAAACGGTTTTTTAGTCGTCTAGCTTATTCGCGTTCTTGCGTCATTGAAAGCGAAGTAACTGAAATTTGAAGTCATTTTGCATTATGAACGAAATTTATACTTGTGATTCTTGTTTTAAATCAGTGAAATGCAACTAGTCACAGTCACACTAAAGTACATATAAGTGTGATTTTTAAATCAAGAGTAATGTAGTGATGCCTCAAGCAGCGATATCCAACAACAGTGACTATATTTATACAACCTTTTCGTTTTTCCCAGATCCATCAAGACCCTGTCAATGTATTAATAGCAATCTTGCCCTACCCTTTTACAAACTTTTACGTACCCAATGTATTTACTTATACTCGTATCGTTCCAGTTTATTTGGTCTAAAGCCCACAGTTTAGACTTGCAAGAAAAATCGTGATAGTTGCATTAGGTACATTGCGGCGCTCGATTGGCCACTACAAACACGTTGGCTTTACGGCCTCGTAATAAATTGCAACTTGTACGATTTTACTTGCAGGTCTAAACAGGGCTTTGTCACTTCCGAAGATCACACCGAGTTCAAAATTAAATATTATACTTACAAACCTCCTCTAAAATGCTTGCGGAGCTTATATACAAGTACCTGGGCGACCGAGCTTTGCTCCGGCTTAAACTCGGAGACACGAGTTTTCCCAGAGATAAGACCAAGCTAGATCGATTGTTGGTCCTCGAAAATCGCTACATTACTTACTAAATTTCATCAAAATCGTTAAAGCCGTTTCCGAGATTCTCGAAATAACTAAATATACTAGAATAGCTCGTTTAAAGGTATAAGATATTAATTTGTTTTAATATAGGTACTTACACTATATTACAATTAGGTAGATAAAAAATATTTAATAAATAAATAACACACAATACATAGTAATATTAATATATAATAATTAACAAATATAAATAAAAAATACTCTAATCCTAAAAATCTAACTGATGTGCCAAAGGAAATTTACGATGTTGCGGAATTTTACATTAATACTTACTCCTAGAAAAATTTCGAAAACTTCTCACAATTTTATATGACTAATTTCCGTTTCTTAAATTAAAATTTCCCATGATTTTGTGAAAATTTCCAGAAATTTCTGAGAACTTTTACAATTTGTTGGAAACTTCAACTTGCACATCTGTAGTAAATTTACGTACCTAAACCCATGTAAAAAATTCGTTTCCGGCGAAACCGAGTATGTCACCATACACAAGTTTTGTTAGTATTTATCAATTATATCTCATTTAATAGAAATTACGAAACTGTACCTTTTTTAAGTCGGTCTTTTCTTGTACCCTCCTGTCATGTGTGATTTTTTTTAAATAAATAAGCTCAAGCCAATAATAGTAAACACAATTCCAATTCAAATAAATCCTATCTATGAGTATCATTTCCAGAACATAAATGTATTACTTTAATCATAGATGCATCTGGATCTTACCGAGAATGGGTCTCAGGGTGTTAGATAACAGACTGGAAATAGTGCAGATGAGCAATCTAGCTCTCTAATCTATTTCAGTTATATTTATCATTTAGTTGTGTTATTCATATTTTTATACAATGAGACATTATGGGATTCAGGCCTTCAGAACTAGGACGTTTAATCCTTCGGACTTTTTGAGTATGGACTTTTTGACGCTAGGACTTTCAGACACAAGGATGTTTCATCCTTCGGACTTTTTGACCATGGACTTTTTGACGCTAGGACTTTCAGGCACTAGTACGTTTAATCCTTCGGACTTTTTGACCATGGACTTTTTGACGCTAGGACTTTTAGACACTAGGACGTTTCATCCTTCGGACTTTTTGACCATGGACAATGTGACACCTGGACTTTCTGACATTTGGACATTTATGCCCCTAAACGCCACATACATACTCGTAAATACGAGTAGTGAAAAAACAGAATTAAGTACTTAAACTCACATGAAATCAAAATCAAAAGTTAGCACTTAGATTTCATTCAATTTCTGGAAGGTTTAAATTACGAGTATAAAACATGGTTAATTATTTTGTTTTTATATACCTATTCTTGACCTAGGGAGTGTGATTTGATGTATTGAACTTGACCTTCACAGGATAAGTGTTAAAATTGTAAATAATGAACACAGGCTGTTACTAAATTATAATCAACTTACCTTTTTTCATTAAATAATAATGTGTTTCAAATGTTAATTAATCCAACCTCATTTATCCTATAAACATGCAGGGGTTAAAAGGTTTCGTTCCAGTAGGTTTACATACTGTATAAAATGTATAGTAGACCAAGAATCATAAATCATTATTTCCTCTCGCTTGTTTGAGACAAATGTGAGCAAGAGAGTAATATGATTTTGGATTCTACTTTTTTGCCGTTTACGTTTTTTGACAACCAGATGGCCTAGTGATTAGAGAACCTGATTACGAAGCTTGAGGTCCCGGGTTCGATTCCCGTGTCGGGGCAGATATTTGTATGAAAAATACGAATGTTTGTTCTTGGGTCTTGGCTGTTTAATATGTATTTAAGTATGTATCTATCTATATATTTATATTTGTCCGTTGCTTAGTACCCATAACACAAGCTTTGCTAAGCTTACTTTGGGACTAGGTCAATTGGTGTGAATTTTCCCATGATATTTATTTATTTATTTATTTATTTACTATATTCGCTAGATAAAACATAAATTTTGATTTGTCTTCGTACTTAACCTTCCTTGCTCGATCGCTACAATCTAGCCGTCTTCACATTAAAAGCGAGTGGGAATGTGAGTTTTCATTTTAGACCACAGTCAATATTAGGTACCTTCAATTCAATTTTTGGGATTATAATGGCCCAATCGAACGATGAAATGATTCCGCCAATGTCGAGGTTGGATAAGACACTGTCAGTCAACTTTAGGTCGAGTACGGTAGAGCGGTCCTTGTTCGGTAGAATACCAGCCACAACCATATTAGGTACCTTAGGCATTAGAATTAGAAATCACTTTTGCATTCACCGTTTCATTCTTAGGGTATAAAGAGATGGTGACTGCGACGTAGCGTCAACACGTTAGATTAAGACAATCGGCCTCACGACTTTGCTCACCATCAAAAACATAATTTATTTATGAATAAAGGGGTTAAACGTTCCGATAGCTTTACGCATAGGTTTAAAATTGTATACATTGTACATGTGTGCTGTTATGAATGTTTCTTGTGCTGTTATGGTGTGAATGGTGAAATTATGTAAGTCAGATCAAAATTTTGTTTTCCCCGCACTGCCTTTATCATGTAGGTAATCAAGAGTTCAAAAATATTAATAACCAACCGTAAATGAATTTAACTGCAGAAGTTTCACGCAATCACCTCACCGTTCACTGAATTAGATACAGTTAATGATATTGTTAAATTACCACTTGATACATGGTCATCCTATATTCATTATTGAAGTGAAACTTTTGGGAATTCCCCATAAATCTAATATCTTACGACAATATTTACGACTTTGTTAATGCGTTGGACAACGACAATTGATTACTCCTATCGCTCCTATCATAAGTTAAATCTCAAGCTTTTGAACAAGGTTGTAAGCGCATAGACTAAACCATTAGTGCTGTAATAAAGAATTTATATTTTAGGGTAAACTATTTGCTGGTGGTGGACGGTTGTTCCAAATGATAATCGGCTAGCTCAATTTATTAGGTACTAACAGATTACAATCACATGTTAGTTTGCGATGGCGGGCGAGAGACTACTGAGGCTACAGACCGTTTCGCTAGCGCGCGCTAACCATATCGCAAGCTAAGTAATAATGTGTCCCTACAATAATAATGACATATATTTCAACATAAAAAATGTTCCATGTATCTGTGACTACAATGTGACCGCTGTCAGTTAAGGAATTAGAAAAATCGGTCAAGTGCGAGTCGGACTCGTACATGAAGGGCTCCGTAAACAGTTCAGTAAAAGTTATTCTTTAAATTTTTCTGATATAAGTTTTTTTGCTGGCTGTACCTACTTTATGCCCCTGGTTACGGTTGGAGTCTTTTTGTATTTCTACCAACCAATCTTAATTTGATTGCTTAATAACGACATCTCTTGTCCGGATGAGCGGTTAGTTCCGAAGGAGTGTTGACGTCTCTCGTAAAACGTAGATGTCGCTTGTGTCGCTGCTTAAGTGGCTAATAAAGAAAAAAGCAAGCTGAGTGTGGTGCATAGGAGAAATTTGTGTCTGGACTCCTGTCCAGTTTTTTGGGTCACCACCGTGTAGGGGTATAGCACGCAGCACGGAATGCTGAGGACCTGGGTTCGATTCCCAGCGCTGGTCTCTTTTTCTGGGGTTTTCTGTGCATCCATTATCCATGTTACAGCTTGTATTTTCGTTATGGATTTCACGGGATGTTTACGGTCATTAAATTTGGAATTGATATGAAAAAATACAAAAAGACTCCAACAACCAATCTTAACTTTATTTTTTTTAGTACTTGTTGTTATAGCGAGACAGACAGACAGACAGAAAGCGGAGTGCAGCGGAGTCTCAGTAATTTCCGTTGACACCCTTTTCGGTAAGGAACCCTAAAAATTGATATCTGCTTACCAACTAAAAGTCATCGTGCATAAATAATATATTATAATATTGACGGAAGAAGCTGCTATAAATAAATTCAAAGCGTGAAGTTAAAGAGCGATGAAAATATGAGTCCATATTTATGTTGCGTCCATTTAAACTGTTTGTTAAAATGGACCCGGCGTAAGCTCTTTACTACAATAGCGCGGAGAGGAGAGCGATCGGGAGATCGTTTGTCGAGCCGTCGTTGACAATGGAATGGAATACTAATAAACTAACTATGGGAATGTCGTTCGATTCAAACATAAACGAGAAATTACCAGTGAATGAAACGAGTGCAAGAATCAAAAATATTTACGATTGATTTTTTATAAATAGGTAAGTAAACAATGTATTTTTCGAACTGTATGTACAAATATATGTGGGGTGGCATATATCTTATTCATAAGTTCAAGATTGAATAATGACTATAAACTTTCTAAGGATGATGATGATGTGATCCCCTACCTACATTTAATAGAAGTAGAATATTATTTTATTTAAGCATAGTTACGTCGGGGGACCGTAAAGTAGATATATGTAGACTAGACAACTACTATGATTATGCAACTCTAGAAATATACCGATTCATAAAATATTTTTGTCAAATTAATTAATTAGATAATTAACATCGATTAATTATTATTTTGATAATTGCCCACGCAATTAAAAATCTACTCCCATCAGAATCTCACGGCTCATCTATAAGAGTTATGATATCTCATACCCATTCGAAAATATCTCTGTGTATTGCTAAAAATACATCATTTATTATGACTGGAAGCAACTAGAAGTAGCTGATGTTTGACCAGAAGAAGACTGAGAACAGTTATCTAATATATACCTACTCCATTCTTATTTAAAATTTAACAAAATTTTAGCCCCTTTTGAATTTAATTTCACTTACCTATGTACATGATTTTGAAAATAGATCCTCAGATAATTGATTGTAACTGATATCCAAATGATTGTGACATCTTGTTGACCACCGTTTTGATGTCTAATTAATTACATCAGTGCTCTTAGCTATTATGCCTTCAAGCAAAGCTAGGCGAAACAAGCGAAATTAGGTATAGGTATCTTCAGTATATGTACCTATATCTAAGCGAACGCCTTACCCGCTAGAATGGGATTGAATAGGGTACCTATTTGACAACTCCCGAATTTGCCATACACTATAATATATTATTTAGAAAGTACAGAAAATATTTAGCAAAAAAAAACTGTTGAAATTTAAATTTATCGCACGAAGGAACTTGTCAACGTTAATAAAATAACATCACCTTGAGAATTGATAAAGACAGAATACACGTAACAAGTTGTTACGTGTATCGTGATACGGATGTGTAATTTAAATGTCAATGCAAGTTCAATAATAAAAAACCCTCAACAAAATAAACTTATACATTTTTTTTACCAGTTACTTATTTCTATTATTACTGTTTTTTGTACATATAACTTCTAGGCTTGAAGTGAAAAGTAAAAAGGCCAAAATAGATCGAGATAGACTTGACAGGGCCCCTACTCTTCCCCCAAGTCTCGCAACCACTGCCATTAAACTAGCTATCGACAACAAAATTACTTGTCCTAAAATAAAACAAAAGCAGATAAATTATTTGGTATTTATTTGACTGTAAAGTAATGTTGTAACGTGTGATATATTCAGGAGACGTCATAGTTGGTAGTGTTCAACGGATCGCAACATTGGATCAGGAGTGACAGGTGAATTGATCACGTGTAAAATGATTTGTAGATTGTGAGTACAGTCAGCTCCAGAAATAGATGATATCTTTTGTATAATTGCGTTAACATTCGTTTAATCTTCAGCTAGTTGCAGATTGCAAGTTGGGGAAACGGGAAAGGTTTGGTAAAGATGGCGACTAAATTTTTTTTTACTTACAAAAGAAACCGTTTTCAGTTAGACTGGCAAAATTTGGCCAACACTAGAGACTACATACATTGAACTTTAACTAAAAGAGTCCCGACATGAAAAAGTTGGTACCCTTTAAGCTCAGCTTTTTCGATTTTTAAGTTTTCCACGTAGGACTTAGTTTAGCGGTATGTCTTAAAAATATATCCACGCTCGCCTCATGTAGGTACCTAATGAAATTTTAAAAGTGATAATAGTTATTTGTTATGCAAGGCTGGAAAGTGACTGTTTGGCACGAGTGCTTATATTGAAACCAGAGCAAGCGAAGGATTCTAGGATTGAACCACGAGCGAAGCGATTGGTTCAAAAGAAGAATCCTGAGCGTAGTCGAGGGTTTCAAAGGCACGAGATGCTAAACAACTTTACAGCAGAGCGGAACACACAATTTTTCACCTCATGACAGCGAGAAAAATAGTAGGTAGATGAAAGAAAATAAATTGAACACTTATAAATCAGTTTCAGGTTATGCTAGCTAGCTTATGCCAGTGGCTTTTTCTAAATCTCAGAATTCTCGTCCCATGGAAAAATGACAAATACATTCACGTTCTTGTCTCTACAAAAAGAGGGAATTTCGAAGTCCAAGTAAAAGTTCAGCTTTCTAGATCCAGGTTTTGGGTTGGATGTTAATAAGTGAGTTTAGCCATGTACTATTTACATTTCATTATGCAAGTAGCTAAACCTACTCAAAGTTAAAATAATTATTACTAGAATTGGTAATATTGACATTGTAAACTTTTTTCCCTCCAGTAGGTGCGTTCTGAATTTGACCAAATATCTATCTACCTATTTGTTATTTTTGTGAATGTAAATAAATGTTATCTATTTTTTTGGTATTAATAAATAACAACAATAATAACAAGAATTAAAACACTAACGCTTTTGTATTAATGAAATAATTTATGATAAATCACGTTTCAGAACGTGTCATTGTGCTTATTTTGTGGGTGCGTTTCCGAATGTCTTTTCATCATTTGATATCTATTTTCTTCTTGTTTGTTTTATAACGTATTTATTATTGTAATTATAGACGCATTTGGAATACTTTCAGAAAACTGAAATGAGCTTTATTATTACTAAATAAATGTTTAGCAATAAGAATGAAATAACAGATTTAAATATTACTTTAACGATGTATGACGAACTTTCTTTGTGAACACTTCTATATTCAACGCTTACTTCCTTAACGTCGTATCTACCCGAATTGTATACAACAAATCAACACTATTATACTTAACATAAAGATGATTTTAAAGCAATTTTGTGGCCAGATACGAGGTTGTGAAATTAAGCGGTCGATATGTATTTTTAAGAGGGCATATGGAATTTCAAAAACTCTTTCCAGCCAAGAGGATAAAAAGCGACTTTCCACGCAGATTTCGAAGGATAAAGCAAGCTTTTTCGAGCTAGTGACGTGAAAAAAATTTCACCCCAGGACTGGTACGCTCCGCGCCACTTACCGATGAATTCCAAACCGAATAGCTTCCAAGTGCCGCGTTTCGTGACAATGATTACTTGCGGGCACACGTTGCGGTGGATCTGATGCACAGTGTAGTGTAGATAATGTAGCGCCTCGATGATCTGAACGGGACAATGCAATTTGAACGTTAGTAATACTGCGCACTACCAATCTTAAATGTTAGAGATATCAGGAACCACATATCAGGAACAAGCCAATCAATCGGCGGTGTAATCATGCGACGAAACGTCGGATTACAAGGTAGTGCCAACAATAAAAGAATGGGCTATCGTGTGACTAGCAATGCACCGACGAGAAGTTTCCAAAGTTGCGAAACTTGCAACATGAGAAGTTCTCGGTAACGTCTGAGAATGTTCTCGGGAACGAGAATTTATCTTCTGACGTGTGATTATTTATTTATTTATAAATTTTGACAATAATTAGGTATACACAATACGATTAATTTATGTAAAATACAATATACAATACAATTTTAGCTATAAAAACACAAAAATACAGAAACCAGTGTAAGTTGACCTTTGTATAAGAAAAATTACTACGGCAGAAGAGGTCATTATACTATCTCCAGTTTTATTATATGTACTTACTGCACTTTACCACAGACTTTACTAATAAATGTGTTAGACAGGTATATTTTTTATCACTACTTACATATATAGAAAGTTAGTATGCGTATCAAAGATTAATCTTTTTTATTTTAATGTATAAAAATGAATCCCTATTTCCCTCGGTAACGGCATCACGCGTACACGGCTGTTCTTTTTTTGTTGTGTTTGCTACTGTCAGGAGAAGGTTTCAAAAAAACCACACCAGCTAGTTAATTATAAAAGCAATGTTCACACAATAATTTATACAGTTTCTTATTGAATTCTACGCCCCTATCTAAGTTTCCTCGCGATGTTTTTCTTCAAAGATTAATTCCAAGAAACTCCATTTTATCAACAGGCAGAACGATAGACGCGGTTGACGACGTACCTATATACTGGCGCTCGAAATATATCTATTTGCAACTTTCTCTCACAATTTTTTGAAATGTTTTTCTAACATAATATAGAAAACAAAACCAATGGCGGAATCATTCAATAAGAAAAATATTTTTATAAAATACAAAAGTTTGAAATCAAAATAAAATAACACGGTGATTTGAGCTTGCGTTCTGTGCATCACAGCTATCATTGGTTTCCACTTAGCTACTCGTTACAGCTCTTAGTAAACGTCGTCGAATTTGTTAATCACAATCTGCTTCACAATACTGGTACTGGAAATATTCTGTTTGCAACTTTCCTTTTAGCCTGGTCATTCTACAGTGTTTTTGGAAATAACGCGATATAAGGATAATTTTTTGTATACGGCTTTTACGTGTTGGTGAGTTCATTCTTATTTCGGTTTCGACGTACAGGAATGATCGATTAAGCAAGTCAAGTCAAAGACTTAGGACTTTGGTTTGGTTGCTTTACATTTGGCAACTTTTTAGAATCTCTAGGGGGTGCAGCTGCCCGTCCCTGCAAAAAATTAAACCGCCGAAAAAAAACAAAAAATAATAAACCATTTTTATTTAACCTTAATTTAGGTACCAGTTTGAAGTCGGTGCCTTAGCACGAGAAAGAAGGAGTGATAGAATAGAAGCCCATCAGGTAGACGACTAATGGGTTCACTTCCTGCTGGCTAGTGCTAAGGCACCGAGTTTAAACAGGTACCATCAGCCAAAAAAGTGGTCTATCAATTTTTTATCAAGTTAAGCTAAAGTCGAACTATCAAGTTCACAGACACGTCTATTGGCATTATTGTTTTATGACATGCAAACGATTATCAACTTTAGGGTGGTAGACTACATATTTGGCTGATGGTACCTAGATTAAGGTCAAATAAAAATGGTTTATTATTTTTTTGCTTTGTCCAGCGGTTTAATTTTTTGTTAAAAAAGTTTCTTTTATAATTTTTTCCCTCTTTAGGGTAGTTTTTTTTTAAATATATATGGGACCAACTTTGAGGTATACCTACCCTATCCAATAAAAAAATAATTATCAAAATCGGACTACTCTGTTAAAAGTTATGAGTGATCAAACATAAAAAAAATATACGCGTCGACTTGAGAACCTCCTCCGTTTTTTTCGTCGGTTAAAAAGTTAAAGTGAAGGCATTGATGGGTTCTAAATAAAACCGGCCAAAAGCGTGTCGGACACGCCCAAGATAGGGTTCTGTAGTCATTACGATAAAAATAAATAATGTTTTATGCTAAACTATCACTAAGGCTTATTTGCTTATATATGTATAACATAAAAATAGTTTATTTTATGTGATATTTTTTATAAAATTCGCGAAAAGAAACAGCGGGTGTCATGACCACTCATTGGAGTTTTTTTTTTAAAATGGCTGCGCCACCTGACGACGAAACTTTAAATATGGCGCCGCCGCTCCAAGGGTTATACTACCTTTGTATTTTCGATATACCTTACTAGCTTTTTCCCGCGGCTTTTCCTGCGTGGAATTCGGTTATCGCGCTGTGTTCGCTCGGGAACTGTGTATTTTACCGGGATATAAAGTAGCCGATGTCACTCTCTGGCCTATAAGCTATCTCTATGTCAAAAATCTCTTCGATCCGTCGCTCCGTTTCGACGTGAAAGACGGACAGAAATACACACAAACATACAAACACACACCCTTTCGCATTTATACTATTATAGTATAGTATAGTATGGATGGATATGGATACTGTGTGTGGCCCAGAACCGGGGATAATAATCAATGTACGCCGTCCTAGAACCCAACTGACATCGCCTGTCACGCTACAACTATCAAACATTTTGCTTTACATTGCTTCTTCGAATAAAGTTTAGTGTAATAAAATTTAAAAAAAAACTATTTTTTTTAATAGTCGCTGAACTAATGTTGTTCAGTTTGACGAGTACCATCTTTGTTTAATTATTTGCCCGTGTTACACACCCCCCACACCCGCCACACCCGGTAGACTGCTATTTACTCTTAAACTACTAATAAGTCTCAAGCAAAATTAGCCGTTATAGCTTTCCTTCATCATGTCAGCTTTCCTTGTAAGTTTAATATTAATACCATCATCGCTCAATTTTATGGAAATTTGCTCTTTAAAGTTGAATATTTCGCAAACAGATTACTGAATCGAAAAATAGATTTTAAAAAACACTCCCACTTTACGTCTATGGGCGAGGTACTCTACAAAAATTGATTTTGTAATTATTTTTTTTACCGTTTTTCGGTATAGTTACTACAAGCTACATATTTATATCCGTGCAAAATTACAGCTTTCTAGCACTGATAGTCTCTGGGCAAAGCCGCGGATGGACGGATAAATTGACAGAAAGACAGACATGGCGTATTATAAGGGTTCCGTTTTTGCCATTTTGGCTACGGAATCCTAAAAACTGAGCGAACAGGTTCTCAGAGAAAACTCGAGACGAGACTGCAATGACACGATAGAGATACGAGTAAGTTAAAAAATTATTGTGCAACAAGAGAGCAAAGTCGTTTTTTGGTGCGAGTGTTGATTTTGAATCACGAGTGATAGCGAGTGATAGAGACACGAGTGATTTATGATAGAGACACGAGATGAAAAAAAAACTTTGGTCTCGTGTGACACATTCAACTTTTCACCTGAGCAGCGAGAACATTTAATTTAAATCAAGTAAAGGTTAAAATAAAACCACATATATTTAGAAATAAAAAAATATCAAAAACTTTAAAATATAATCCGATTGTTAAGGAATAAAATATAGTACTTACTTAATCATATTTAAAACCTTTTCTCGAAAATGATTCAAAAAGTCGCCATTGCATTTTTTAAAAGTCACTTATGTATGCCAGACACAACGATCAAAAGTCTCCTGTAAGTAGACAGGTTTTGAATATGGAACGAAAAAGTATCCAGTATAAAAATAAATCCTTAAATATGATTTTATTAGGATTTCTATTGTTTGAAACATGAATATATATAGATTACTTGCAAATTCATTCAATTTGACAAATATTTGATCCAACTTTAAGAGAGAGGCAGTATACGGAACGATTTTATTAAAAAAAAACGAGGTTGCATAATTTATTAAAAGAGTTGGAAAATTGTAACATTTCGGAAATATTTCGCTGTCATATAGTTCACTATGTTTTTTTAATTTCACCTCTTTTTGTTTTTCAGTTTGTCCTTATTATAATTAATTAATTATTGACCTATTTTTAATGCTAAAGGTCAACACAACACTTAGAAAAAAGTAGAATTGAGCGGGATATTAGTTCATTTATGCTCGTTTTGTTTGCTAATTTATCTTTGTAGTTTTTATTTTATATTTGAGAAAAGCACCGTACAACCTTCAAAACAATATAATTGTAATTGTAATTGTATTGTAGACACTGTAATTGTTTCCATTTATGTATGTTAATTTCCTCTGTGTTGTTTACAATATGTAATTGTACCGAATCAAATAGATAAATATGTGGTACTGGTATACTAAATCCATATGCACTATTATACTTAATATAACAGACGATTTGTAATTTTGTGGTTGTTTCTTTTTAGGCCTACAGAATTTGAAAATCGAACTTAGTATCGATTTGATCCTCTCTCGCTTTTTTCATATTGAAGTGAAAGTGACAGATCTAAGTCAAGTTCAAATATTTGGAATTCAGTGAGTGGGGGTCCCAGCACTGTCCTCAGAATTTTAAAAAAGTAATTAAAAAGCTACTTTGTCTCACGGAGTGAGCAAAATGCGATTTTGCTCACTGATTTTTCATAGCAAAACCTGTCTGTTTGAGCTGCTGAGGTGAAAAATATTTTTTCACCCTGTTTGTTTAATTATTTTGTTTGTTATTTCGGTTCTTGGATGTTTAATATGTATTTAAGTATGTATTTATCTATATATGTATGTTTATCCGTTGCCTACTCCAAGCATAGTACAAGCTTTGCTTAGTTTGGTCAATTGGTGTCAAGTGTCCCATGATGTTTATTTATTTATTAACATTTCAGCAGTGACGCAAAAACTATAAATTATACCTGCAGACAAATTACTACAACACATATTCGTACATTTCATATAAATTTTAATCTGCTGGAGGATAAATCCCAAAGCGAGGAGATTTGTTCAGTTGGGAACGGATAAACGGCATAATTTTAGTTAATCCTTGCTCTCTGAATAGTTTAATGAAAATTGATCTCTGCCTTTCAAAGCCCTATATTGACTATAGCTAGACACTGTACATATCACACACCGTGCTTATTTAATTAGGATGTTTAATCGTGTAGGTATGTGTTCTGCATATATGCCTTTGTGTGAGTACCTACGCAATATGGACTATATTCGAATTCACGTCAATGTTTCGTTTAAAATATCTTTTGCTCTGATTTACCTACTGAAATTTATTACTTCATTTCGTGAAGGCTGTATGAGTATAAATAAAATACTGAATGCCAAGATTGACAAAGTCATAACTTTGTATTTAATATGTCTTGTGGTCGTTGTCTTTAGCTGTTGATGGTGTCATTTATAACGAATTTTGTCCGTCTACTTTCTGATCATGATCGATTTATTCGAGAAACTATTAAAGTTTAAATGTGTGTTTATAAAAAAATGTACCTGTGTATTGTACAACAATAGGAACCCCAAGTAAAAATCGAGAAAGAAGAAATGATCTTTAATTCCACACCCTACAAACAAAAATGAGACGCTACGTGTATCACTACGCGGAAAGTACCTAACGCGGCCTTAGCTCCAACCTCGTTGTTAAGTACAGATTTGGTACAGTCGAGTTCATAAACTTGTGAGCAAAAATTTGATCAAAAATATCTGAACACGCTTCAACGCCGTTAACAATAGAGTCGTCGTTCAGATATTTTTGATAAAATTTTTGCTCACAAGTTTATGAACTCGACTGTACGTGGAAGATATAACTTATTCAATTTGGAAGGAAATTTTGTCAAGGCTAGCATTTTTAAGTACATCTACCAAACTTGCCGCAGCCCGGCCAGTATTGATTTTAGAAAACTTATGCACTCTTAAAGGCCAACTTAATTAAATTTCGCTAGAGGTCAAAAGTTTAATATAATGTACAAAAATTCTCCGTGGTGATACTCATAAATAAGTTTTCTTCATTTTATCTTGATAAAGTGTGAGTATCTGCCTGACAAACGTGTTAGAACTAGCATGTTGAAGTTTTATCGAAAATACAAACTGAGACATGGATGCACAGAAAAAACCAGAAAAAGAGACCAGCACTGGGAATCGAACCCAGGTCCTCAGCAATCCGTGCTGCGTGCTACAACCCCTACACCACCGCTGGACAGGAATCTAGACACGAATTTTTGTTACTTATTTGTACTACGCTACTTATGCAGCAGCACTAGCGACATCTATATTCCGCTCTCATCGAGAGACGTCACATTCTTTCGGAACTAACCGCTCACCCAGACAAGAGATGTCGCTACTAATGCCGCATATTTCCGCAAATTTTCGAAACTCGCAAGGTAATCAAAACCTAAAGGGTACTTCCCGTGAACTCAGAATCTTGAAATTTGGTATGAAGTAACGTCTTATAGCACAGATAAAGGAAAAATTAAGAAAACCGTAAATTTTTAGTTACATCATAGACTCTCGTTAGTAATCCCCTTCTTACGCCATTTAATACACAATGTACTATTATTGGTCAAGATTTTATTTTATAACAGTCCTTTAAAGGTTAAATTGAAAAATCCATACTAAGTGAGTGCTAACCTCTAGAGGGTCGTAGCTACTAAAAGGGCAGATAAACTTGGGCAGACCCGTATCCTCCGAGACACGCGGCCGTAGCGTGAAACAATGTTCCCGAAACGTAATGAGATTATTTATGTTACGTAGACTACATTACTTGCTACGAGTACGGACGCAGATTCTCTAACACCTTATTTTAATCTTAATTACCTCGGGCCGAATCCATTTAATCTTCATTACAAACTACATTCGACAAATAACTTAAGGCTTCATGCTCAACCTTAAACATAATGTAATTGTAACGAGGTGTGTTACAACTCCTTTCTTCCTAACTCTTTGTACTGTCTGGTTTAGCACACATTCTAGAAAATAACATTTAAATTCAATTTTCACCTCAGCAGCTCAAACAGGCAGGTTTTGCTATGAAAAATCAGTGAGCAAAATCGCATTTTGCTCAATCCGTGAGACAAAGTAGCTTTTTAATTATTTTTTATAAATGCTGAGGACAGTGCCGGGTCCACTCACTGAATTCCTAATATTTGAACTTAACTTTGATCTGTCACTTTCACTTCAATATGAAAAAAGCGAGAGATAGGATCAAATCGATACTAAGTTCGATTTTCAAATTCTGTAGGCCTAAAAAGAAACAAACAAACGTTCGAATACACATTTAACCGCAAAATTACAAAACGTCTGTTATATTGAGTATATAGTGCATACTAGAGGGATTTAGTATAGCACTTATTGTTCGAAGCTTGTACGGTGCTTTTCTCAAATTATAAACTAAAAAACTGCAAAGATACATAAGGAAAAATTTAAAAACAAAAATACGAGGTGAAATTAAAAAAAACAAAGTGAATTATATGACACCAAAATATTTCCGAAATGTTACAATTTTCCCACTCTTTTAATAAAGTATGCAACCTTTAGTATGCTGCTCTTCTTTTTTTTAATAAAATCGTTCCGTATACTGCTTATCTCTTAAAGTTGGATCAATAAATATATTTGTCAAATTGAATGAATTTGCAAGTAATCTATTTATATTCATGTTTCAAACAATAGAAATCCTAATAAAATCATATTTTCTCAAACATGCTCGGAAATGTATGCGTTAATGTCACGAAATGGAGACATGAAGTTTCTCATTTATGGCTCTCTACCACCTCCCTACAAAACTTCTTGGCCTAGGCCATGAAGTATGTATGAAAATCCAGTATTGTCCGCTGCTCTAACTTTTTAATTTTGCTTACTAACATTAAACTGACAAAAGGAAAAATCACGAACAGCCAACCACCACTACTCTATAAGCATTTGCGATACTGCGATGCGATGCGATGCGATGCGATGCGATGCGAAGCGATGCGAAGCGATGCGAAGCGATGCGAAGCGATGCGAAGCGATGCGAAGCGATGCGATGCGATGCGATGCGATGCGATGCGATGCGATGCGAAGCGATGCGATGCGATGCGATGCGAAGCGATGCGATACGAAGCGATGCGATGCGATGCGATGCGATGCGATGCGAAGCGAAGCGATGCGATGCGATGCGATGGATGGATGGATGAAATATTTCCTCACATTGTTTGAGAAAAGCACTATACAAGCCTCGGCTAGAACAGGGATTGCTGGACTCGTTTTATCCGGCCTCGTCTACGACTCGGCCGTCTACCCCGAACTCGTCCATCAATCCCTTACTTCATGGCCTCTGCAGTAATGTACTATTAGAGGTTTATTTTATAAAAAATATACGTTTATTGTTCCACCTTTTTAATGACCCAAAGATGAGGTTTTTTGCAGTATTAAAAAGTATGATGTTACGAGTATGAAATTTGTATCGTACCTACTGGATAATTTTTCGTTCCATATTCAAAACCTGTCTACTTTTCGGAGACTTTTGATCGTTGTCTGGCATATTTAAGTGACTTTTTAAAGATGTAATGGCGACTGTAGGAATCAGTTTCGAGAAAAAGTTTTAAATATGATTAAGTATGTACTATATTTATTCCTTAACAATCGGATTATATTTTACAGTTTTTGATATTTTTTGTCTTCTAAATATATGTGGTTTTATTCTAACCTTTAATTTAAATGTTCTAGCTGCTCTGCTGGCAACACTGGCGTTTCGTAAGTGCTATAATGCCAATCCTTAATAAACCACACATGGCACCTAATGGCCAAACAAGGACCATACTCATAATTCTACAAATATAAACGAACATTCCAAGTTTCCCAAAAAAACCTTATAGAATTTATCTTAAGTGTACAGTCGAACAAATTGAATCATGCATGACCCAGGGTGGAATCTTTGTGCTATTATTGTCATGTTGACATCTCATACTTCTGTCAAGGAAATAATAGTGAAATTGATTATTAAAAGGTTCCACCCTGGGTCATGATTCAATTCGTTTGACCGTACGTATAAATACACATACCTACAATTATAGTAGGTAAGTATGTATCCCTTTACCCAGTTGAATTCTGCCGTTTGTTGCTGCCTGCACTCAATTGATTGGATTTTTTGCTCACAATTTCGTTGGCGATAGGGGACATCCACCATAAAGCGGATTAATTTCTCATTTTTGGAGAAATCATAAATCATTTTTCAAAAGAATGTTGTTGTAACCAGTGAAAATAATAGACTACAGTGATACGTCACGTTTTTAAATTTTAGACCACCTGTAAACAGTTAAGCGGGTCCCATATTTAAGAGTGTACTCATTAGAAAGGTTTACTATCATTTGGCAAACAACGTTTAACAAAAATAATAATTTCACAAACAACGTTTTTACAAACAATTCATTTCACAACCACTTCATATCACAAACTGCTCATACCCATTTCAGAAAATTAAATGATCATTTAATAAATATTTTTTTAACAAACTCGTCACTTTACAAACACATCATATGAGAAATCATCATTTAAAAAATGTCCATTACCCAAACAACTCATTTTTCAAACTAGTCATTTTACAAAACATCAATTAATAAATGATTATTTGTCAAACTAGTTACGTAACATTTTTAAATTGGTAGGGTTTGGTTCTCGTGGCACGTTTTTGTTTCGCATTCCTTAAGGTCGCAGTTCTATCAAACCTAACCCAACCAACTATAGATAAATGACAGTAGTTTATTTTTCAATGGGTCGCAGTTCTAAACTAACCAAACGTAACCTACTGTACTGGTAGCAGTTCGTTTTTCTTAGGGTCTCAGTTCTAACCTAACCTAACCTAACCTATTTCTTAACCAAGTTAACCTGAGCTACAGGCACCTCTAAATTATCTATACTAATATTATAAAGAGGAAAGATTTGGATTTTTGGATGTTTGTTACAAATTAACTCAAAAACTACTAGACCGATTTAAAAAATTCTTTCACTATTAGAATGCTAAATTATTCCAAAGCGCTATATTCATTATCATAAAAAATAGGGTTCCGTACTTCAATAATGTAACTCAAAGTTTAAAAAAAGTTGCCATTATACATCTTACATCGCATGCGCTGTGGAAACTATTGATGATAGTACAAAAAATGTTGTACGATATTAAATAATATATCAATATCACAAATTAAGAAATTAAAAATATCAATCTAACCAAAAAATGCATTTAGTCTACGTTGAAGCGCCCCGGCTTCGCACGGGTCGGGTTCGGGTGTAGTTTTTGGGAAATAGAGCTGAAAAATGTGTGTGAAGTGCCCTTGATTAAGGTTCTGTGCCCAAAGGGTGATAGAAACGGGACCCTAATTAGCTCCACTGCCCATCTGTCTGTCTGTCAATAGGCTGTATCTCATGAACCGTGATAGCAAGACAGTTGAAGTTTTCACAGATGATGTATTTCTGTTGCGGCTAGAACAACAAATATTAAAAACAGAATAAAATAAATATTTACATTCCATACAGCAAACGTGTTTTTTTTGCCGTTTTTTGCTAACTTCTAATGTTGTATAGGTACGGAACCCTTCGTGCAGGAGTCCGACTCGCACTTAGCCGTTTTTTGCCCGTGCGAAGCCGGGGCGGGTCACAGTTCTTTATAAAGTGTTTATCAAATGATACATTTCATTAAACGTTTTTTTGCCAAACGTTGATTTGACAAACGTGGTTTTGCCAAATGACGAAAATAATAAATAATTAGTTTGCCAAATAAAGATTTGTTATATTATGATGGTTTGTCAAATAAAGAGTTTGTGAAACAATCGATTTATGAAATGTGGTGTTATAAAACGATTAATTTGTGAAACAAAAGTTTGCGAAACGTTGTTTGTTAAATAAATATTTGTTGAAACGTTTGTTGCCAAATGATTGGATACCCATTAGAAAGCTCGATAATGCAATGCATATGAGTTAATGATGAAGCATGTTCGTAGGGAGAATAATAATACAAATCTAATTTAAAATCTTAGACATACCTAACTACGAGTAAAACGACAGCTTTCTTTGAACTGACACGCGTCAGGCTCTCAGTGGTTGTCTTAACCTAATGTGGTGACACAGTATACAGACTGGCCACCTTATCTGTGAATTGTTAAAGTTTTTATACCGTTCGCTTAAAGTGCAGCATTGTTTGCTCTGATTCACAGATAAGTTGGTCAGTCTGAGGCCGTATCGCCTAACGTTTCTGACGCTTGCAATCGCGATCAAATGACAGTTTTTGTATAGGAAACCTGTCATTTGATTGCGATCGAGTGCGTCAGCAACGTTAGGCAATACGGCCTCTGTACTTAGCAGTTTAGAAACAAATTAGAGCATCACAGACTTGTTACAATCCGTGAGCTCTTAGAAAAACCTTCGGGTTTCGGGGGAAATCGGAAGGATTCGTGTAGTAGAAAATGACAATTGTCTTTTTGACTTAGGTAGTAGCAATCCATCACGCGAAGAGTGCACTCGTTGTGTTTTTATTGATTTATATAAAGCAGTTAAAACCACCACTTACTTATTTATTTTGTTTATTTTTCGAAAACTAATTTTCACGGGAAGTCAACTATTTCTGTAAAAAGCCAATAACAGAAAATCGTTTATAATGTATATTTCTTTTTCTAAGAAGCTGAAACTTTCAAGAAAGGTGTAAGTATGTTAATGAGGTTCAAGACCGAGTTATAGAAGAAACGAGGATTTCAAAAAAGTAAATTAAAAAAATATTAAACGAAGCAGACCAAAAAATTTATTTGACATACCCAAGAGAAGTAGACACAGTATATAACAGCTCTATATACTTCCAAACAAAAGTAGTGTGTTAAGGCGAGGTGTTCTTTATTTATTAACGATATTAAAAGTTATTAACGATAGAAGAATTCGAAAATACTGATAATGTTTTGTTTCTATCATGACAAAAAGTCATATTGTAATAAAATTAGAAAAAGATAAGTAAGCGTAATATTATAACAGTAAGGTTTATTTTGTACTGATGGTTATTCTTTACATAACTTTTTACGGTAAGTTCGAAAAACTTGCAAGTTGATAACAGAACAGAACCGCATATCACGATCGCGTGTCATCGTCGCTTCTAAAATCCAAAAGTTTTTTAAAGAGCTCACGGAGTGTACTTTGCTATGCTTTTATTTTTGACTAGTTTTTGCTGTTTTTAGGGTTCCGTATCCAAAATGGCAAAAACGGAACCCTTATAATTTCGCCATGTCTGTTTGTCTGTCTGTCCGTCCGCGTCGTCTCAGGGACTATCAGTGCTAGAAAGCTGTAATTTTGCAAGAATATATATGTAAACTATGCCGACAAAATAGTACATTTGAAAAAAATTTTTTTTTTAGAGTACCTCCCATAGACGTAATGTGAGGGTGATTTTTTCTCTCATCCAATCATGTAGTGTGGGGTAGTTGGATAGGTTGCTAAAACGATTTTTCGATTCAGTGATTAGTTTGCAAAATATTCAACTTTAAAGTGCAATTTTTTATTAAAATCGAGCGTCCCCCCCTCTAAAATCTAAACAGGTGGGTGGAAAAATTTGAATAAATTCAGGATGGTAGTAAGTATATCAAACTTACCAGGAAAACTATAACGGTTAAGTTTTCTTGAGAAATATTAATAGTTTAACAGTAAATAGCAGCCTAAGGTATAAAATACACCTAAACTTGGAATATTTCGTACAAAATACGAAATACTTAGAAAAATATTATTCAATTTTTTCGTAATGGCTACGGAACCCTATTTTGGGCGTGTCCGACACGCTCTTGGCCGGTTTTATAAATTACAGGAATAGTGAGCTTAGCGTGAGTTTTCTGTTTCGTATTTTTGTGCAATTAAAAGTGTATCTTATCTGCACCGCCTACTGTTATTCTTCGCCTAATCAGACTTCTGAACGATGTTGACTTGATGATCCGCTTCCTGCTATCCTCAGCATAAATGATTAGCAATCAAAATTTTATCAAAACTCGGATCAAAGGCAGAGAATAGATAACCAAACGGCTCTCCGTAACTATGAGCTAATATCAAGAGAATAAGCCTCATAATCGTATTACTACAGGAATTCGGACGAAACCGTGTCTTGATTAAAGTCTATTGATTGGGATCAATTAAGCCGAAGTAGTATGATGTACCTGTTATGTATAACAGATTATGGATTATGGGGTCTTTGCAGCCAGGGCCTCGTACGTATGTATCGGGGCCGCGGACGGGTTATACCAAATCCGTATCAGGGTTAATTATTCGAAATATAGTATCACTTTTCAGAACTCTCGCTTTGCTAATATCCGGTTTGAATACGACGCATTATTTTATTATTGAAATGAACATTCTAACTCCAGCTTTAAGCGAATGTACATTCGACATAATTAACACCTGAGGTGCTCAGAACACTATAATACAAAACACTAATGTAACTGCGTCCACATTATTTCTTTGACGGCTGGAAAGTCTAGTGGTTTGTCACCTTGAGTATGAAACTAGAGTTTTATTGTTTGTACTCGAGCTATGGATTTTGTATCCATTTAAGTACCTACACAAATTGGTAACTCCTTAGGAGTCAGTTTGCCTGAAAAACCAATTTTTGATTAAAAGTGTAGTCGCCTTTAACACGGCACTGTATGGAAACATTTTGTCAACCACTATTAAACATATTGAAAAGCACTTAAAGGGATGTTCAGACCAACAATACTCGTATGCTGAAATATCCCGGACTAACTTGGGGAGACATCAATAAGTATACTGACCTATACTTGTAGGCCAGTAATGTTGATCCGTTATCTAGTAGGTAATCCACGTAACTACGAGTATATAGATACCTAAACCAAAACATCAACCGTAGGGAAGCCATTAAGAGTTGTTTTTAGGGTTCCGTACCCAAAGGGTGCCAACGGAACCCTATTACTGAGACTCCGCTGTCTGTCTGTCTGTCCGTCCGTCTGTCACAGGGATCTTTTGAGTCGTAATAGTTAGACATTTGAAATTTTTCCAGATTATGTATTACTGTGGCCGCTATAACAACAAATACTAAAAACCGAATGAAATAAATATTTAAGGGGGGCTCCCATACAACAATTAAATTTCTGTAAGTGTAAGTATCAAGTATAATGTATGAGTTTAGTTATTAATATTAATGACTATAAGTTCAGGTTTCCATTATCGCATTAAGTTAATACCTACTCAGTCCCGAGGGTATTCTGTTCTCAAAGCAGGATATTTTGTTCAAAATGCTTTTGTTAGTACTTACCAATCAAATTAGTAAAAGCGTTACTGGTGGCGAGGTTTGTTTCAAAAGGATGATCGGGGGTAATATCTTACAACCCACATATTAAATGTTGTGTATGGATCCTCCTTACCAGTTTTGAAAAAAAAATGACTTAAATCTATTATGATTTTTTTATCGATCTCCCATCAACGTTCATTACCATCCGATTCGACCGCTGAGCGGTTTGACTTGCCCCGAGCACCGTACCAAATGGATTTCTGGATAAAACATAGTCGAAACTGCGGGTAATAAAAAAAAAAGAGTTTATTGCAGACAGAGTCCATATAAGCGTTAGTACATTATTCACTTAAAAGCTATGTATGTATGTTAATGCACTGAGCTTTCGCGATTCGCATCTTTGGATTTATGAGACTTGATAAATCTAGTCTACGAGGAGATTCGTTGTATGGAGACTTCTGAATAATTCTCCCGCCTATGAAACTTGGCACATGATGAAAATAAGTAATACAAATTATAGATATACAATAATCCAACAAATTTTCTTACGAGAAGTTAGGTATTTTTACCTAAACATGAAAATCGTTTCTAGCTCTCTGCGAAAAATTCCTAAGACTGGAATTCTTTCTGTATACGTACCTAAGTACTTCTTAGAATATGTATGTAAAACTATCCAATTATTTTTTGATTTCAGACATACCGGTAGATTTTTTATGACATTCATAAGTGCTTGTTATGGCCTAAATTGAATAAAGATATTTTGACTTTGACTTTGACCGTAAATTTAACTTTTAACATTTTGCACTATAACTTTTACTGAAAAATTTCTCTGCTGATTTTTATTTTTTAAATATGCTTTTATTTGTTCAAATACATAGCTTTTCCTTGTTATCCAGTAGATTTTCATTTTGAAACATATATTTTTTTATTTTTGCTTAATTACGTTATGTAAAAATAGCTCCGTCCATTCTTATATATCTATTGGTCATTTGATTATAAACTAAAACAGTTTTAACAATTATCCAACAAATTTTCGAACGTTTCATATACTTTTAAGGATATACTAAACGCAGACGAGATGTAGTTCGCGGGCTAAAGTCAGCGATACGTTCTTATTACCACTCACGTAAGGTTGAAATTGTAACAAAAGGTAGTCGCATGTCAGTAGCGAGTTTTTATTACCCTATGTAACAAGAAAGTAGGTAGGTATATTTCGAAATAAAACACGTCATTTCAGATCATCTTCTCACTTTTTTTTGACAATCACCGAGAAGAGTACCAACTTGTCAGTGATCGTTTCATCTCTTTAATAGGCTATTTGACAACATTAAAAATATACCCCAAATTATGGTCATCCTACAAGATAAAGGCATAAAATAACATATTTCACTTTATTTTAGACAAAAATATATATATATTTTGCATATTTCGGGAAACAAAATATAGAATTTGTTTCAACTTTATCTGTGATGGTCAACGCTCCGTGATTGGTTAAAACTTTTGTGACGTCACATGCTAGTAAACAAAGCTTCCTTGACTGAGAGTAGTAGTAGTTTACGTTTTACGGGCATTTTAAAGCAGTTTTTGGAAAATCTCGCAACTTCTAGCAATTCTAGCATTCATATTCATTTTGAATCTTAAAATGGAGACAAATTTTGTGCGAGCTGATAACACCAACCTACCCAAGATAGATGCGTTTATGGTCGCACGTTTCTTTAAGAATAACGCTGATTACTATGCTGCGGAACTTAAAAACGTAAAAACAGCAGTGTAAGTACCCCATAGACATTATTTATTTACAAACCTTCATGTAATTAAGCATAATAAAAGTTCAAGTTTTGTAAAATCTAATTTTAGGTTATGTTGTTAAATATTCGTAAATTTGATGTAAATTCTCTTTGTCATGACCTTTGCCTTTGCTTCACAGGTCTGCCAGGGAATCATATGGTGACGATGCGATTGGGTATGTCCAACTTCACCGAGAGCGTGGAATTTGCACAGTTAAGTGTAAGATGTGCCCAGAGCACAAAGTACGAGCCAAAGGATATAATGTGACATTGACTGTTGACGAAAGTGACTGTGAAATAATTAGCTGCGAGTGCCACGACTGTGCAGCTTCAGCCGGAGGATGTAAGCATGCAGTAGCTTTTTTGATGTGGGTCCATCGTCGCACTGAGGAACCTTCATGCACTTCCATTGAGTGTTATTGGAAGAAGTCCACGTTATCCAAAGTAGGGACTACGATGAAGTATATTACTGTGCAGCAGATGTCCAAAAAAGAAGTACCACACCGACCAAGTTCGTCTGCATTATATGATGAATTTATTACTGAAGCCAAAAAGAGAAAAATTGATAACTGTGAGTTATTAAAATACCAAGATGATTTTAGACACAGTGGCATTATGAAATATTCATTGCACTGTTTACTATTAGATCAAACTCCAGAAATCAAAAACAATGTAGACAAGCTTATTGACTTGATGAAAACATCATTCACTGTAACTGCAATAAGTATGATCGAAGAAGCAACAAGGGGGCAGAATAAAAGCAGCTTATGGTATGAGATGCGATATGGCCGTATCACAGCATCAAAGGCACACGAGGTTAGTGTTTGCCATACACCAGATGGGTCATTGGTGGCCACTATAATGGGTGCAAAAGTACCTGATACAGCAGCGATGAAGAGAGGCAGAAATTTGGAGCACTCTGTCAGAAAGACAGTAAGTAAAAATTTAAAAAAAAAAACAGTTTGTGTGGGCTTTTTGTATGCAAAGACCATCCCATGATCGCAGCATCTCCTGATGGCTTAACAAAGGATGCCATTATAGAAATTAAATGCCCTACCAAGGCAAAAGCCAAAGAGAATTATTTAAAAAATGGAATTATTACAACTAAATATAAGGCACAGGTGCAACTGCAAATGTATGCAACTGGTATCAAAAAGTGCTATTTTTGTGTTGCTGACAGCAAATTTGAAGAGACGAGGAAAGTAGAAATTGTGCTAGAAAATTATGATAGTGAATATGTTAGGAATTTAGTAAAAAAGGTACTAATTTTCTGGAATAAAAATGTCTATCCTATTTTGTGTTGTAACACCAGTGTGTGATGATTAAATAAAAAACCAATTCCTTGTTTTATTTTTTTTTTATTTTATATTATTTAATAAGAGAATTCTGTAAATTAATAAGAGCACATGCAATGATAATGATATGGTCAAGAACACGAAGTATGTTGTTATTAATCACTGAATGTTGCTTGAGCATATGAAATTCTCTTATACGCCTGATTGTGCGTTCAATATGAATTCGCAAGCTAGCGATTATCTTAGTTTGTCGAACTTCTGTTTTTGACAATTTTTCACCAGTGCTTACACTGGGTGGCCTTAAAAGTTTCACGGCCTTTTCATGAAGTTTCTGCTCAAGGTGTTTGAAGCCTCTGTCCGCCAAGATACAACTTCCTATTTGTAATTCATCAAGAAATTTACTGTTTTCAACTATAGTAACATCACTTGTTCTACTCCCAAACCCCTGAGAAATAAAATTAATCAAACCATTAGGTGAGCAGGATATTAAATACTTTACAGTATTCCCCTTTTTGTAGTCCGACCATGTCAGTGCCTGATAAACAGCTTTTGATGGTTTTTGTATATCAATTTCTAAACAATCTATGATACAGCTGACATTATGATAGTTATGTCTGAATGCAATAGGAAGGTTCTTTTTTATTAACTTTTTATCCAACTTTACAATAAATGGTTTTAAAAAACTACTTATTATAGGTATGTTTACTAAAAATAGTTTACTGGCATAAGATAATGACATTCCAAAATTATCCTCTAGTTCGGAAAACGTAGTGTTCATTCTAATTTTTTTTCAAACATAGTAAAATATATTCTATTTTTATATTTGTGTGTTTGTGCAATAACTGAATTAAAAAATAACATTCTTTGGAAATACCAACATACAACAAAGGTTTTTTTCAATTAAGCGCACAGTATTTTTGAGACGCTGCAATTGTTCAATATTTTCATTGGTATTTGTGACACTGTCAGAGTCAGTAACCCTTGATGATGAAGTGGTTACAAACGGTGATGAATGGCCACTTTCAAAATAAGAAATATCACTATCAGATTTTTCCTCTTCAAGGCAATATTTCTCTTCGCTCTTTTGACAACTCCCGTCTGTGATGGTTTTCCATGGCAGGAACTATTTTAAAAGGTGAAGTCAAACGAGAAGTCGTAGTCACTTTCAATGGTGACGTGGTAATGCTTTTACTTTGGCATATTTGTTTGGATGGCCTTGCTCCTATAATGCACATTTCGTTTTATTCTTGCTTGAACAGTTTTTTCTGCAGTAATGATAGAGTCTGTAACAGTATCTTTGTCTTGAGTTCGTAGTATTTCTGAAAAGATTAATATTTAAAATTAGTAACTTCATTTCAATTTTTTTTTTAAAGGCACTTGAAATTAAGAATTGTATTGAATAAGCAAAACAACTTTTCTTTTATACTTACACTTATGGTATGGCCTATATTTGAATTACATA
Organism: Choristoneura fumiferana; assembly: GCF_025370935.1. Classification (NCBI taxonomy): domain Eukaryota; kingdom Metazoa; phylum Arthropoda; class Insecta; order Lepidoptera; family Tortricidae; genus Choristoneura; species Choristoneura fumiferana. The sequence continues at coordinate 34,705,042 of NC_133472.1, forward strand.
AACTTATTTCTACTTTGACATTAAAATTGTTTTAAATAGATAAGTATCATACCTTCTGGCTTAATAATTTCTTGCACTATATCATCATCTTTTTTTAAGCTTTCCTTTTGGGTTTCAGTCGCACTTTGGCTTTGCAGACATTCTCTGACAAGCTCAATTCTTTTCCTTTTAAAAAAAACTTCTTGAGCAGATTCATCATCAGACAACAATCTTTTGCGATCCTTTTGACAGTGAAATTTAGATGGCACAGCCTCATTTGTTAGAAGTATTTCTTACTGAAGCCCAATTTATGCTGCATGTAGTTAGTTGTGTCTTTTTCCATCTGAAATTTAACATCATTTCTGATATAGGTAGCCACTATCACACACTATCTTTGAAATAAATTTTGGTAAAAATTTCATGCTTGTATTATACAAGCTTTTTCTGCCGACTACTTTTTTGTTGACTGTACTTGCATTGCCACCCAAACTACATTTGCATATGTAGGTACCAAATTTCAAGTTGATGATGTCATTAACTGTTGAAAAGTTCCGTCCTGCGGAGATGATCCTGGCTGGACTACCAGGATGTGACTACCAGATTATTGTATTGTCACGCAATTTACATAAGTATACCAAATTTCAAGTCAATCCAACTACTGGAAGTTGGTCAAATTTAACTTGCAAGATTTGATTTCAGACAGACAACGGACAAGTGAAACTAAATAAAAGCTTGTTAAAAGACAGCATAGCTAATGACAAAAAACATAGTTAAACAACATAATACAAAAATATTTGAAATCCTAGAGCAAGCCTAGAGCGTGTTGTTCTGCAATGTAGGGTGAAAAGGATCATTCTGACTACAAGTGGTTAAGACTAAAATATGTACTTATTTAATGAAAACCGATATGTTTAGGTACTCTTTGGTATGTATACAGTTAATCGATACTTACATAAAAATGATCTTCACACATAAAGACGTTTGAATGTGATGAAATTTCATTTGGGTCCCTTCGAGCTAACTGTAACCACATTTTTCGCCTTTTTCGATTCGTTGGTACAGAAACAAACAATTTTTGTGGATTCCTTAAAGACGTATTTGTACATTGTGGCACTACACACCATTTATACATAATGATATAAAAAATGTTGAAGAAAATCGATGAAACTCACTTAATATGCACTATTTAACAGAGGTTAGGAATTTGTTTACTGGCATGTGACGTCACACATGTCAGGTGCTCGGCGCCATTACAAAACATCGTTTTTTCGCGCGGTTCTGAAAATTTAAACTTAATATTGATTTTTACTCATAATACAGTAAATTTTCCGGAAATATTAATGAAAATGTCTTATTTTGTAACAAAGAATAGGTTACCATGACTGTCCAAAATAGTCAAATAGCCTATTTGGAGCTTGACGGCTTTTTTCGCATGTTTTATTTATACTGGATATTGTCATAATTTCGGATTAACGATTCTTTTTAAATAATGCTCGAAATTGCCAGTATTATTACATTATAAAAGAGTTTTTATTACTTTAAAAAGCAATGACATGTGCACCGTTCAATTTGTATTAAAAGAGGACTAGCTAACTGAAAGGGATTCGACCTTATACGGTGTCTAATAAAATCAATTTTCCTGTGATGTCCCATACTTTTGGATGCTTTGGCTTTTTGGCTGCTACGGTACTAATGCCCCGCAGCCGTCTGCACTCCCGCGCGCCCGGTCGCTGCTAAACGGTGGCAATACTTAGTATTGGCAATTATTGGTATTTATAAAACTTGGTAGGTATATTTAGTTGAATTTCAATTGGATTATTGAAAAATCTATTAGAATAGAGCTACCTCTGACTAAAAAATCTAATAAAATTACCTGAGCAATTATTCACACGACGTAATTACGTAAAAATAAGAATTATAATATTATAAAGGAAAATCTTTTGGATAACTTATAAAAGCTTTTTATTTTAGTAAATAAAAAAATATTAAAACATAAAAATTACCTGAGCAATTTTTCTGTAAAAGTTATAGTGCAAAATGTTAAAAGTTAAATTTGCGGTATCTCTGAAATCGAAAAATAATTGGATTATTTTACATATATATTCTAAGTAGTACATAGGTACGTATACAGAAAGAATTTCAGTCTGAGGAATTTTTCGCAGAGCTATAAACGATTTTCATTTTTAGGTAAAAATACCTAACTTCTCGTAAGAAAAGTTGTTGGATCATTTTATATCTATAATCTGTATTACCTATTTTCATCATGTGCCAAGTTTCATAGACGGGAGAATTATTCGGGTAGCAAAAGCCTCGTTGGTCGGACTAACTACAGTGGAGCGTCGATATCCGAACGTCGCTCAACCGAACGACCGCTCCGAACTACTACGCTACGCCGGCCTACGCCCGCTCGACCCGCGCGTGCCTCTTCCGCCTCCCGCGCTACGTGCGCGCTACATAGGTACAATGCTCGCGCACTTGTCGCGACTTGTTAATTTTATTGTACTCGTTGTCACTTCCAAGTAACCGCTGGTAGATAAACTAATAATGGTTTTCATTTACCTGTACGTAAATATGGATGGCTGAATCAAATACACAATATACATATACGTAGTTCGATTATCCGAAGATACCGGTTTTCCAAACACCCACGTCCCCAATTAGTTCAGATAATCGACGCTCTACTGTAGTTGGCGCTAGTATCGTGAGGTACGTTTGACAACTTTGACCTGTGTCACGATTGTGATTGGTCAGGCAACTAAATAAATGAGCCAATCGCAAGCCAAACTGAAACATCAAACAGATCTCTTGATGCGTCTAGCGATGTGTCGTCTGTCAAGAAACCATTATTTATGTAGGTGTTCGAATCGCGAAATCCATTTAACGTTCGGCCAATCGCGTTCATTACAGTCGCAGTAAAACAAGATTGTTGAGTAAATAATAAGATGCCATATTAGATAGCTTTGGTAATAGGCAAATATAATAAAAAATGCCAGATTATTTACACGATTAGCTAAAGAAAGTATATTTATTCTTTCATTTAATTCCGGTATGAATATATACTTATATGTTTGTTGATCAAGTTCGAAATGTTTAGAACAAAGTATAAAATTGTAGGAAAGGTAAAGAATGAATCGGAGGAAAAATTGAGGCACTCATAGTTTATCTGGTTAAGTAATTTTTAGGGTTCCATAGCCAAAACGGCGAAAGCGGAACCCTGATAGTTTCGCCATGTCTGTCTGTCTGTCTGGTGGTCTGTCTCGTCTATCTGTCCGTCGTCCGCGGCTTTGCTCAGAGACTATTAGTGCTATAGAAAGCTGTAATTTTGCATGGATATGTGTCGCAACTATGCCGACAAAATTGTAAAAAAAATTTTTACGTTATGTACCTCCCATAGACGTAAAGTGAGGGTGATGTTTTTTTTCCTCTAACCCTGTAGGCATCAGTATCGATCGTTACATTCATAGGTAATCTATCGCTATCGTTCATAGGTATCGTTGGATATAATATTGAATTCATTGTTTGGTTGAGAACACTATTGGCCGATTCAGTAATCTGTTTGCGAAATATTCAACTTTAAAACCCCACAGCAATATCAAGTAGCGATTACGACATAAGTCGACACTTAATGTGTCGTAACGGATGGATTTCTGTAACATTGTTCCGTAACGTTATTGTGTCGCGTAAACCCATGTTTCAACGCCGTTTCGAAAAGTGGGGAATGATTGTAACAATTTTCAGTCACACTACGCAGTCGCAATGTCGACACATCGCGACTTATTTGTGCTAACTTCTAACGCGTATTCATTCATTCATTCATTCGTCGTTCTATCGTTCCGTTCATTGGTAATTGTCATTTTTTATTATTGTTTTGGTTGGTTTTCTTTTTCATGAATGTGTCGCAAATGTGTCGTCGTCAGAAATAATATTGTGAGTATAATTTGGTTCTGTTATATTTTATTCTTAATCGATCGAAAATTACTCTACGAAATGAAATTGATCGTGTAATTTGATATCACTTAAACGAATTTACCGATGGGCCCTCATAATTTTATAACATAGTTAAATTTTTCTCTGTTATTGCTGTCGTTTTTAATACAAACTCGTCATATCGAAAACAAAAACATTGAAAATCGTATTTTCGAACAATGTGGAATGTTTTATTGATACGGTTTATATTAATTTAATAAAAGTTTATTCTAGAAATTTATACATTACGTAATTAAGTTAAATTAAAAGAAAAAAGTATTCATGTACTGGGGAGATAAAACTCTACACAAAGTTTCGCAACTGTGTTAACAAGTGTTGGCATTTGTTGAGATTCGTTCCAGTGGGACAGTTTTAAAAAAGTTGAGATTTGTTATTTTTATGTTTACAGTGGTTCTCAAAATGCCGTACAGATTGTTTTTGACCAATAATGGGCCCAATGATGAAGTATGTGCGGTGTCGGAAGGATGGGTGAAAGGAACATATTTATATTGGCATAGTTCACTAAAAAAGAGTGAGATTGATTCACTAAGAAGCAACGAAAACAGCATACCAGACAAATCGTGGAAAAAAAAACTAATGACGACTTAAATTAAATGATATATAATGTGACATGCAATAAACAATTTTAAAGTTGAATTTATGTGTTCGTTACACTTTTCTGTAAAAGCTCGACGACAGACGAAAATGTTTCGGTTGCTTTTGACTCATTGTTACGAAAAACAATGATTTTCTTAAAGAGAGCAGCTCAATATTGAGAACCATTCTCAATTAACATTTTTTCAAATCCAACACTTATTGTCGTAACCGTTAATACACTTATGTTACTGCAAAATTTATAGCAACTTTGTTTCGACAATATGTCATCAATTTAAATTTGATATTTACACATACTTAAAATCAAAGTGAACACAATGTGTCGAGAATGAATTTAGAAACATTTATGTCGAAACTTGTCGAAACAGGAACAACACATCGTTACTGTTAAATTTTTAGTGCAGTGTTGGCATCGCTACTAACATGTTGCAATCAAAATCCACACAGTTATTAAGTTTAGTAAAAGTTTAGACACTGTTACTAATCTGAGATATTTAGAAAATTTTGCGACCGGAAATGGTTGTATGGTACAAATTTGCATTAAATTTGAGCGTGTTCCCCCTACTCTCAAAGCTAAACTGTTGGTTTAAAAAATGTGAAAAAAAATCATGGTGGTAGTAAATATATCAAATTTACAAGGAAAACCTATAACGGCTGTTTGCTTGAGAATTACTAGTAGTTTAAGAGCGGTATCGGTAGCTGGCGGAAACTCGAAATAATTGAAAGATTATATAAATTTATAATCAAATTCTCGAAACTGTAAGAAGTATAAATGATGTAAATATGTTCAAAACACCCCTAAAATATACCTCCTACGTAAGCCTTATTAACACAATAAAGTATATTCTTTTATCAGGGAAACGATTTGGCATATTATGTTATTATTATGGTAACGGGTTTCTGAAATATAATTGAATATTAAAAAAATAGAATGTTTAAATATATTTGTATCAGAAATAAATATATGTTAATTTAATTTATGGTAGTACAGTCAGCATCAAAAGTAGCTGGTTACTTTTGTAATTTGTCATTTTACAGCCACGTATTTAGCGCCATACAAGATTGACAAATGTGTTAATGTGTCAGAGTAAAAAAGTAACCAGGTACTTTTGATGCTGACCGTATTACCGATTGCAATGCCCTTGCAGGGTTGCACGTTCTCTAACTCTTATTATTATGATCTGTAATCTTTATATGAGAGGATTAAATTATGATTGTCTGTCTTGACGAAACACTTATATTAGTAGCTAAAGGCGCAAGCCATAGAAGAGACGTGGGACGGGGGCGCGTCGCAGTCGCGGCGCCCCTTGAATCTGTTTACGTACTAAATGTATAAAACATCATGATCCAAAGCAGACAGAACAGAACAGACGAAGCGGAGACGCGGCGCGGACGTGACGCTTTCAAGTCTGCGCCTCAGACTTCTTGCGTTCTTAAGTTTGACGCCGTGTGCTGCTACGAGTACTTGCCTAACTATACTTAGCTAGCCATTGGTCGTTTCCTGCGGGAATCATGCCATTTTCTAATATAACAGTAAGCTATTTTCTTGCCTACTTAGTTTCATTAAGATCAGTAGTGCTGATTGCCGTGAAGACCGAAAATGAGACAGAATTACTTTTGCAGTAGCGATAATATCAATAAAATAAAAGAAAAGAAACAGGTTTAGCTGAACTAATGAGTTTTTCAGTTAAAAACCGCCGGCCAAGAGCGTGTCGGACACGTCCAAGATAGAGTTTCGTAGTTCATTCATAACCGAGAATCGCTGAACAAACTATATGCCATGATATAATTTTTATTTCCGATTACTTACCTGAAGCAAACCGTATCGTAATTCGATGTCTAAGAAGAAGTATTCCTTCGCAAACGGAGGTCGCTGGGTGGACGGGTTCGGTTGCTGGTTCTGCATGCCGGGAGGGACCAGTGATACGGGGTGTGGCTGGATCGGGACTTGCGCGCCTGGCAGGATGGGTGATGATTCCTGCAACAAAATAACACATCAACAATTCTGTTGCCACTAATTAATAATATTTGTATTTGCATAGTATTTGTCAGAATGATCCTTTGTTATAAGTCATATCTCTTTTTTCTCTGGATCCTATAATTGTTCAGAATTGTTATAAAACAAACCTACACTGAAAAAAAAGGATAGCCGAACTAGTTGGGCTACTTGACGTTTAGCCAAAATTTACTAATTAGGAACCAAATTAATGCTAATATTGCAAAACTGATTTTGTAAGACATCACCTAACTTTGAGCTACTAGTAGGCCTTAGTTTTGTAGTCACTCAAGTTATGTTACAAACAACAAAATTTTTTTTTACTGTTAGCAAATCTTTCTTTTCAGTGTAGGTAACCTATAGTTTTCCATAACATTCCATTTATAAAATTCAGAATCATTTTAGGATTCAGTGGAAAAAAAAAATTACAAACGATGGTTCGGACAAACATTACCTACATTATAAACATTAAATTATTTGATTTAATTTAATTTGATTTGTTTTATTTAATTGTTATTGATTGTTTGATTGTTTTTATGGACGTACCTCTGGAATAAAAATATCATTTCATTTCATTTTCATTTCATTACAGTACCTATAACTAGCGAAAAGTATGAGAACTTTCGCGCTCCCTTTCAAAGAATATATGAAGTTTGAGAATCTCGCGGGTATCACGTCAAACTTCGCTTTAATTATTATAGTTCTAAACTTAGAAAAGTTGAAAAAATCCCGATATTGTTATTTCAAAGTTTAATATGTAGGTATCTCAAAAACGGCAAGGCACGACAACCGCAAAAAAACTCGTTTTCAAGTGAATAAATGCATTGAAATGGGTTCGTCTGTTTGAGAGCTAATATGATGCCACAAACAGAGAGATAGATAGACATTAGCGTCAGACTTATAAAATCCCTCTTTTTGCTTAGGGGTTAAAAATGTCTCATCCAACGGGATCGAACGAAACCCTTCCAACCCTACAAGATAGCACCCTAATTGAGAAAGTATATAGGGTTTTATTTTGAAGGAATTGTTCAAAAAAATTGTTTTATCAAAATTAAATTGTTGAATGATAATGAATAATGACGTATATGTGTTTTGCATGCACATTTCTAATGGTTAAATTACTACGGGTATCACCTTGACTCGACAGAAGCTGCTAGATGTACTTAGCACCGTACAGGACACATCCTGATTCAATTGTTAATTTTGCCTTCCGTTATTCAAATTTCTCTCACACCCTACAAAATCAATTTCCACAGGGAAAGTTAAAGCACGATAGGAAGATACATCGAGCTGCTCGAGGCGTACGTATATGACGTACCTACAGACGAGTTCATAACAAACTGAGGAACTTGTGAGCAAAAATTTGATCAAAAATATCTGAACACGCTTGCACGCCGTTAACAATAGAGTCGGGTTCAGATATTTTTGATCAAATTTTTGCTCACAATTTTCTGAACTCGACTGTACTTAGTTCTTTTATTTTCTTTAGATGGCATTGTACGTATGTTTGTGTTTACCCGCGGCTTCGCATGCGTTAACTATTGGATTTGCAATTGAAATAAAATTAATCATACTAACTACACTAAACTCACTTTTTTCAGACGAGTTATTGACCCATTTGCCAATTCGCTTGTTACTCTCAAGAAATTAGTCGGGCAACATTTTGTATAATATTTTCATCAACATTTATCTTCCGATCCCAGGTAGTATTTTTGACTTTTAATTTGCTGAAGTATCTACTCACATTAGTTTTAAAACTTTTAGTTCATATAAATATTTATGAACCTCGAGGTCTTTATATTGTTTTTGGCAAAATAACATAAAAAAACCGGGATTTTACTAAATTACCGTGGGAATACTCAAAAATTACGTCATCGTCTTTATTGATGTTACGTTATAAACAACATTGCCAAATTTCATGACTTTTCTCGTATACCAAGAGGATGAGATTTAATGATTTTATCCTGATCCCAGCATTAAAATATCGGTGCAAAAAGTATGGTCGACCAAGACAGTGCTTTACCAATTTCCTACTTCAGTAATAAAACAATTAAGCTGATTGTCATATTGACTTGTGAGCTACAAATGACATTACACCTTAGGGTGGTAAATCATTTCTTGGTCGTGGTGGTGCGTGCGTGCGTGCGTCCGTGTGTGTGTGTGTGTGTGTGTGTGTGTGTGTGTGTGTGTGTGTGTGTGTGTGTGTGTGTGTGTGTGTGTGTGTGTGTGTGTGTGTGTGTGTGTGTGTGTGTGTGTGTGTGTGTGTGTGTGTGTGTGTGTGTGTGTGTGTTTTGTTACCTCTTCAAGCCTAAAGGGCTGAAAGAATTTGCATACAGGGATTGCGAACAGGGATTTTTTATTATTATTATTTTTTATTCGACTGGATGGCAAACGAGCAAGTGGGTCTCCTGATGGTAAGAGATCACTACCGCCCATAAATATCTGCAACACCAGGGGTTTTGCAGATGCGTTGTCAACCTAGAGGGCTGAGATGGGATACCTCAAGTGCCAGTAATTTCACCGGCTGTCTTACTCTTCACGCCGAAACACAACAGTGCAAGCACTGCTGCTTCACTTCAGTATTACTGAGAAAGATAGACAGAACAGTTTGTTTATAACATATGGGCTATTTTTTACCCCGAAAAATGAATGTTGAAAATAGCCTGAATGGCTTCGAGAAAAGTATGGTACGGCCGTTTTGTTTTGCTCGACTTGGCGGGGGCACTACCGTGCCCACAGATGGCTCTGTTAAGATTGGTTATTTGGAGTCTTTTTGTATTTTTTATTTCAACTCCAAATTTGTTATTTTTACGGGTATCCCGTGAAACCATATCACGGGATACCCGTAAATATCATATATTATATGGTTTCACGGGATACCCGTAAAAATAACAAATTTGGAGTTGAAATAAAAAATACAAAAAGACTCCAAATAACCAATCATAATTTGATTGCTTAGTAGCGACATCTCTTGTCTGGGTGAGCGGTTGGTTCCGAAAGAATGTTGACGTCTCTCGATGAGAGCGAAACATAGATGTCGCTAGTGCTGCTGCATAAGTAGCTATCGTTACATTTTCGTCAAAATATCTTTCGTCAAAAAGTTATTAAAAAAGATGGTGAGTAAATTTAACGCTAGCAACGTCACTGGAAAATGATGCATAGTATAACTATAAGAAAATAAACTCTTCCACGTTACCCCAACTTCAGTGTGAGCGAAGGTGCGGGCAAAAGCTAGTCTAAAATGTAAAAAATAGCTGGAGCTTTGTAAAAGCATTGTTGCCCAGTTAACAACTTAAAAAAAGTAAAAACACTAATATAAAATGAAAGTACAAGACTAAAATAAGTTTAATATTTTGGCTATAGAAAAATAAACATCTTCAAATGACATTGATAAAATAAAAGGAGACAGCGGATTGTTTCGTTATTTATTAATTACTTTGTGTTAATTATATTTTCCATTATTTTTGTTAGGTATTTTTGTTTGTTCTTTCCTTATTATCCGTCAACAGAAAGAAGGGTTATGATTTGAGCAGTCTTTGTATGTACATTTGTATTTACTTATCACTGTAATCGCCTCGGCCGGAACAGCAATTGCTGGCTTCGTATTATTAAATGGACCCCAAGCTCGTCCTACTTTTCCAGGCTTATTTAGTTAATAATGTATTATTAATAACACTCGTAAATAAAGTTATCAGATATTCTCTTTTTTTAGCCCGTTAAAGTGTCCCACTGATGGGCAAAGGCTCTCGTTTCCTTGTGTCGAGGCATCTCCTGCTAGTCCTGTTACTCTAAGTAGGTACCTACGAGTACTTGATATGCGTCCAAATCATCCCGCCATTCTCATTTTCACCAAAATAAAATACTAAAAGCCAATGGTAGCTTTCAATATTTTTTTTATGAAATATACTAATGAGCAACTGTGTACTGAAACTAACATTGTTTGATTGTTGAAACTGAATGACGGTTTCAATTAACTCAAGCTCAAACAATTAATTGGTACAGTCTGTTGCAACAAATGTCCGTTGCTTAAACCGTTGGAACCGTCAGCAAAAACGCTTCTTTTAATTGTGACTAATGTAAAATTTTAAAATAATTTCATAACCTCTACGCGCACCACAGATCTGTTATAAGTATGGAGATAGACTCGAACCATATACTTAACCCTTTGTAAAGGCTCACCTAAGGCTAAAAAGCTCTTTGGCCCTGAAAAGAGAAACCCAATGGTATTTAAGAGCACTCGACTTTAAAATCTATTGGGCTACACGTATTAATGAAGAAGTCCTTTTCAACGAGACTCCCAAATAACTTTAAGGTCTTCTCAGGTTTTAGTCTTTTAGCCTTCCAATCCTTCTAAACTTACTAAGAACTACAGAAATTATACGAGATGGGCACACAAAATATGATCGGGAAAGCCAAAATTCAACGTAATGATTTTGACTTTATTTCTGGATCAATAATGCAATAAACGAAATTTCAGCCTTTAAAAAGCTTTATAAAATTCTTGGGCTTAAAAAAAGGCTCGTTTTTCGTTAAATTATTAGATGGATAATTGCGTGTTGAATTTGGGAAGCGTGGAAAAACATCAATATTTTGTATAGAACAGAAGTCAATATTATAACATTAGGTACCTATTTATTTATATTGAAATATCGTACCCAATGATTATGATGATGCCAACACGGATTAGATTACAAGTCAATCTCCTTATCAGCTCGAATATCGCTTCTACGTTGAAATTACCTAAATTGATTTTTGCAGTCGACATACGGGAACTTGGAAGATGTAGCTTTAACAAGCGGTGTGCAGTCAAAGGTAAACCATTAATCAAGTAGATGCGAGAATTCTAGCCCGGAGCGTCCAATTCCGCGTTACTTAGGTACTATCACCACGCTGACAAATAGAATAGCGCTACGGCTACAGAAGACAGATGGGAGAATACGGCCATATGGCTATGATAAAATAGAATAGAGCTACGGCTACAGGAGACAGATGGGCAAAGCTGCTTCAGATACAGTTAGTGAACTCAATGGTAGCACTGTGCATTATTGTTGTGATTATTGCATTGTATTCAGGGAACAATCGCTTCTATTGTCTGTCACATGGCAATTCACATGAATGTGTTACTTCAAATAAAGGGAACAGCTAAAGTTTGTTTACATTGGAGCTAACTTGAAAATATATTCATTTGTTTCGAAAACAAACGTGTTCTATATTTACGTATATTGCCAACCACTTTTGAACGTTTTTCAAATTCTTTAGTTTGATAACAAAAGCACGACCACGGTAATTCACGCATTTACTCGTAGTAGGCTACGGTAGTAGGTATAAACTGATTACGGACTAACTTAAACTACTTTTCTGGAACAATACTGGTGGTAATCTTTGCTTAAATAAAAGTAACAAGAAGTGCAATACCTTGTCAATGAAAGGTTTTAACTGAATAGCGATGGAGTAATAATCCACTGCAAAGAACAGCAAAGATGTGAACTCATTTTTTTCCTCCTTAGTGCGAAACCTTAGAAAATTACGTCCTGTTCTGTACCACGCGAGCAAACATTAACGGCTTATTTTATTTTAATTATTTCTAATAAGTATGTGTTCCCGAGATAGCGCCTTTGACGTTTTGATAAATGACTTGACGATTCGTCTTCACTTGTGAATATTCTTTGTCATCATAAATAACGATGGAGATTCGCTCACTTAATACGGCTCCGAGAAAATAGGTTATGTCGAGCGAAAATAAAAATGAAATTTCGGATTAGATAAATATCAGCATCTGAAAGTCGACTTGTTTGTATAAATTTTCGCGAGTAAATATTTGATGCTGAAGTCTGAAGTACAAACATCACTCTGCGACCGTATGTTTAAACGATGTGTGGCTCTCACCTACCGCGAGATTTTTCATTTTCTGAGCCTCTATTTAAGTTTGCACACACACAATGAAAGGTCTCTGTGTGATTACTATCTATGGGTAAATTGGCAGCGCTTCTAGCGGTGCGTATTGGCCATAAACGAGGCATTTGCTGCAATGAAATTTTCACATTAAGGGCATTGGGGTAAGAGTGGCTATGGTATCGGTCGACCGACAGGCATTCATAACTTGACTCGTTGGTACTTCATCATCATCATCATGTCAGCCGAAAGACGTCCACTGCTGGACATAGGCCTCCCCCAAGGCTCTCCACTCAGATCGGTCTTGTGCTTTCCGCATCCAACGCGATCCCGCGATCTTAACCAAGTCGTCGCTCCATCTTGTTGGAGGCCTACCGACAGCTCGTCTCCCGGTCCGCGGACGCCATTCGAGAACCTTCTGACTCTGACCCCATCGGCTATCAGTCCTGCGAGCAATGTGCCCCGCCCACTGCCACGCACGTACATCGTTGGTACGAACTCGTAGGCATTATACGGGGCATGCTTTGACGTTGCTTTGCTTTGACCAACGTTGAGATACCGGACTCCGTTATAATGCATAGGTAACTACGAGCGAACGCATTAGTTATTGTTGTTATTCTAGCGCAGCACTCAATGTGCAGTTGAATTTTTTTGATAGTAAGTACCTACTTACTTGCGTACAGTCGAACAAATTGAATCGACACCCAGGGTGGAACCTTTGTGATACTGATGCCAAGGAAATCATAGTGAAATTTATTAAGAGAAGGTTCCACCCTGGGTCATGATTCAATTTGTTCGATGGTACATATGCATCCGCGTGGTGGATTAAAGTAAATGTACTTGTCAATTAAAACTTGTGACAACCATAAATCTGTTTGAATGATATCACAGCTTAAATCTTCAAGATAAGATTATTGCAACGTTTTTTATCGCTTAAAGCAATTCTAGTTTTTTCTTCACTTCTTTAAATTAAATTTTACTTCCCGATTTTTCTAAAGTAACGAACATTGTACTCGTAAGTACATAAACACTTGATAAAGTGAGTATTTTCCAAACGCTAAATGGGTGAATTTTCAGAGCAACATTTTGGCCGTCCCAAGTCAATTAGAAATAAACTAATACATAAAATAATACCACACAATTTTATATACGTTGTATACAATATAATATAGGAGGTTTAACATAATAAACATTGTTGACTTCTATTAAAGCTGCATTAAAAATTATATCTAATATATAAAAGAAGAAACTGACTGACTGACTGACTTATAGATCAACGCACAGCCCAAACCGCTGGGCCTAGAAACTTGAAATTTGGTACAGGGGTTCTTTTTATGATGTAAGTGAGCACTAAGAAAGGATTTTTAGAAATTCATCCCCTAAGGGGGTGAAAAAGGGGGTGAAGTTTATATGGAATTTTCTCATTTCTAGACTTAGAAGTTTGAAATTAGGTGTAGAAGTTCTCGATTACAATTAAAAAAATAGAAATAGAAATCATTTATTCGTGACAAAGTAACGTAGCATAACAAAAAGGTTTAAAAATTAAGAAAGTTGTATGTCACGAAATGGTCCCAAATCAGCAAAAATTAAAATTATGTATCTAGTTGAAATGGATAAAATTCCCCCCTAAAGAGGTAAAATGGGGGGGGGGGTAAAGTTTGTATGGAAATTTTCTCAATTCTGGACTTAGAAGTATGAAAATAGGTGTATAAGTTCTCGATTTATTTTGATCGAATCTAAATTCAAATATTGGGAAATAAGAATAACTTTAATCATCATCATCGTAACAAAAATGTCTACTCGTATTTCTTCCTATTATATATTATCCTTAAATCTTCTGATAGTATATTAATCTACATCGAAACGAAATTGATTCATAACAGGTAGGTACATTGATTTGTTTCGTAATTAGAATTACCACACAAAAAACTGAAATATACATACGAAACGTCCAATTTGCTTTACCTACCTAACAATAAGCCTGAGTACGCTGCACACATATTTACCTCGACTTGTAGGTACCCTTAGCTTCGCTCGCGTGAACCATTCGATCTAGTGTTTGGATTTATATTTGGGGATCGTATGATTTTCGTTGGATAAGTGAAAAAGTTAATTACATTAGCACTCAAATACTCTATTTACAGGTTGTCTCTGATCATGTGGCTTTAAATTCAAGGTTCGATTCTACTCGTATAACTACTTAATAGTTTAGTTTTGTAACATATTCAAATAACTTGATATTAGATCATTTATTGATTCTCAACTCTCAAAGTTTAGTCGTTAAATCAATGTATGTACCTACATAGGTACCTATGGTACGTGGCGGTGTTATCACTGTCTCGCGGTATAACTTAACTTATACCTAAATTAGTTTTTACATTTATTAAATAAACATCTCTAAGATAAATACTTATCAATGTGCTGTCAATTTTGTATTGTATTGCATACATTGAAAACTACATTTATTAATCTGTATGAAAAATATGAAATTTTATTTTACTTTATTATATTTTACTTTATTGGAGAACCAACAGAGATAGAATCATACAAAAATATATTATGCTACAGGTAATCTGAAAAAAAAATCTACCTCCTTACCGATTTTCACCACAACATATTCCAATAATTTTAACAAAAATTAAGTAGGAACGCATTAAGTATTACCAATAATAGTACTCAACAACAGGTTAAAACTAAATCTAGTAATGCTGCAAAAAACAAAGAAAACGTTCAATGGGCAAAAAATGCATTGGTTACATTTGCTGGGAAAGATGATTAGACATTTGAACATGAAATTACCGTGAGATTCACTTATATTTCATGAAATGATGAAACAATTAAACAAATCCGGACAATTCACGTATCAAGCTAAATTATGCGAATCCGTCTCACTAACCATGATTGGACATTATTTTAAAAACTTGATTTCTGAACTGGTTCATGGTCGTGTTGAAGATATCGACAGAAAAGAGGGACTTATTGTATGCAGTATATAGACGACGCAGAGGCGCGCGTGTTCCGGCTTTGCTCCCCTATGTGGGCACTGCGAAGAGGGCCAGGGACCGCGTTCTGCATCGAGGTGGAACTCTGAATTTTATTTTATTATTTAGTAACTCTTCACTATTGTACAGGCCTCGGCAGATTTTATACAGCGACATAGCATCTAATATATTAACAGTGGTCATATTTTTAAAGTTGTAGAACAAATATAGGTCAGTTATGCCCGTGGAATCGAATCTTGGATTTAAAGCCCCATGGTCAGACACCCTTTAGTTTCAGCCTATATTGTCTACAGACACTGTACTTACATGCCAAGCTAGGATATTGTGGAGGCTGGCGAGTACCGGTTCTGAAGCAAAGGCAACAGTATTGTGGCCCTCTTCAAGAGTGTGGATAATCTGTAGCATCTTCGGGTGCCGCAGTTTTTCCAGTTGGGCGACGCAAGCGCGTATGCGGTCAAGCATACTTTCTTTGCGTTTTGGCTTGTACAGCTTTTCCGCTATCCGTTTGTCGAATATGAAGACTGAGCATTCCTGCAACAATAAAAAAACAGTCGTACAGACATGCGTTTGGCAAATAGGTATTCATGTTAATTATAAAATGCAATAGAAAGGTTATCTATCATTATCAGTTAGGTACTTAGAAAATTGACAATTACGGTTTGGGGTCAGATAAATATTTTCTAACAGTCGTAACAATTTTGCATATTTAGACTGATTAGGTACTTTGTACTTGGTATATAGGCAGTGTTACTGAAAATTACCTGTCATTTATATCCACCTGTATTCACTTATGTTTGACAAATAAACGTATTTGAATTTGAATTTGTTTCTGGAAATTGGTTGCACCGTTATGAACATTGTAATATTTCGTGCGAAAGTTAACTGTTAAGAAAAAATAATGAAATACTGACGAAAACGGCATTAGGCTACGCGGAGTAGTTACTTAAAAAAATGCGTTGTTTGTTCTAAGTTTAGATTATAATATTATTCTTATATGACGTGGGAGTGATACAAATATGTTATAATACATGTTATATTCATTTGAGCCTTTATTTCGATTATAGCCATAAATACACTTGTTTTGAAATTATTTTTTAGGAATTAATAAAAAAAACAACCTTGTAAACGAATCCAGGTATTATAATTAATTAATTTAATTAAATACTAGCACACGGACTCTTAGTAGACTGAAACAGATTAAAAATTCAGCGATTAACGCTTAACATTCTTCAAGAGCTTCCTTTGAATTTCATTTAAAATATCTGCCATGATTCTTGAAACTTTTTCCGTATAAAACTTTTTTGATCGTACTTATAAATTTGGTTATATTCTTAATGTTCTACGAACTCTCTTTACTTTATTGTACAAAGATATTTTCATGAGCTCTTACAATTTTCGTAAATAATAATTTAAAGCATTGTTGGCTTTTATTTTTAATATCGATTAATTACTTGTAATTTTCGTGTACTAAATTTTACTAATATCATAAAGTAGACCTTGTCTCAGATTGCGAGTGCGGATCAGGAACTTCAGACACACCATTGGATTGCTTCGCCCTTTTGCTCTGGTTTCCCCACTTAGGCAGCGTTTCCACCAATAATGTGCGAGGACGTGTTGCGAGGCATGTGTTTTCATTAACCAATATAGAAACGCTTCATTTAAACATTCTCGCATAGCACATCTCTGGTGGAAACAGCTGAGAGGAGCGAGGCGAGGTAAATGAAGCGTTTCTATTGGTTAATGAAAAACATTATTCCTCGCAACGCATCCTCGCACATCTCTGGTGGAAATGCTGCCTTAGAGGTGCGGTTTGAACCCGCGATCCTCTATTTTGTCAGGCCCAAGTCAAAATCAAAATATCTTTTTTCAATTTAGGCTATAGCAAACACTTATGAATGTAAAAAAAAAACTACCAACAAACCAGTAGGTCACCACGGCCAGAACTGCTACTTAGGTAGGTACTATTATTAAATAAACATGGCGTATCTGTACTTTCCAACTATTCTTTATTATTATATTTAGAATTAAAGTCGAATCAAAAACAATTCTGCTCAGATTGTTTATAATGTCTCCTTCCTAGTATGATGGTGATTTCACTACGGAACCACGGATAGACGCTGAAAGGTTTTATTCAGGGCACTTATTCCCCAGTTGCGTATATGTGTTCAGTAAATTATCTATGATGCCAACTAGTCATTCATAATGTTATACGAAGACGACGTCGCAGACCAAAGCATTGCATCTAATGTCTAAATTAGATACCAAGCACAACTATAAATACGAAAGTTTTAAAGTGAGTGTATAGTTGATTAACTACAGTTCCACGTTAAATGCACCGAGCATCTATGCGATATACAATGCGTTCAGTGTTCGTAATTCCTGTTTAACCGCCACTCTTGATGAATGATTGTCACGAATAACCAAGCGGAGCCACGGGTGAAGACTAAAGACGCACAATGATATATTATTTTCGTTTCGTCAAAAACTTTTAACTTTGTACTGGCATATATTTTAAATTCACTGTTATTCCCTTTATGTCAAATAATTGTTAATAAAATAAAACATAATACCCTTACAAAACATAATACTTGCCTTAAATTATGTTATCATCGGCGGTAAAATATTTTACCGATATCGGTCTAAGCTTACCGTTTGCTTATGTACTTATGGGCATGTTTATATAACGAGACATTAATATAAGTATATTCGTATAGGTATGTATATTGGTACACGTAGTCATCCGAACAAGCTTTTGTTTGACATCGATTACACGGTCAACAAGAAAGACTTGGGTAAGAAGGAAATATCTTAGACGTAGTGTTTTTCCTTGGCATGTTACATAACACTGGAAGATGCATAACAGTTTCTATTCGGTTGGGCTGCCTACTTATACATGTCTAATTAAAAATAAACTGATTTTTTTTAGCCTTATGCCATTGCCAGCTAAGTTCTGACGGTAAAAAAAAAACAAGCTAAATATATAAGTCGTATGGTCTGGTCCCTATACTAAAGTATTCACTTTTCTATGTAACTGCATAGAAAAGTGCATTCCTACGAAGTTACAGAACCGACAGTAAATAAGTATTTTGAGTAAATTTGGCTTGGTAAAAAGTAATTAATAACTAACTTAAAAACATTGGAACATAGAACCTCCTCCTTTTTTGAAATCGGTTAAAAAGAGAATGCAGTTTTATTTTTCAAATACTAGAGGTCTAATATGCCACGGTTTTGTTGAACACTATGAAGAAAGGTTATTATTTATTTACTGAATGGAAGGTTCCTATATATCAATAAATAGGTACCTACAGTCACCAGTACCAATATCTGACACAACAAAGTGTGCATAAACATCTGACACGACTCTATTTGTAGGGTATGTAGGGCGTTTCAGATATTTATGCACGCTCCGCTCAATCAATGCAGGTGACAGTACATGTGTCAGGAAACTAATAGCGGTTGAAACGGTTATAGAACTACCCATCAGGAGATCAATTAAATTGTATTTTTGTCAGGATTACCATTGTAACGGGGCCAACAAAAGCCTTCATTAGTTCCGTTTCGTCGCACAATTGATTACACCAGCCTTAACCCTTTCACCTATCGCGCTGTGGGAAACGACCGGCGTCCGGCGGCCGCCCCGGTGCCGGGAGCGAAAGGGCCCGGTACCAACCCACAGCCACAGTTTTTCTCGTTAAAATTTCCGGTTTTTGTTAAACACTTGTTTTTTTACAATTTTATCAAGCGCTTGGGCAATTACTTTTATTTCTGAAGAAATGTCTAATAATTCAGCTATGTAGGTATAATACGAGTACATGCGTGATATGTACAAGTATATTGTATGTATCAGAAATCAAATTACTCAACGGATTATTCACATCCCAGCCTATATACGTCCCACTGCTGGGCACAGGCCTCCTCTCAGAACAAGAGGGCTTGGGCCGTAGTTCCCACGCGGGCCCAGTGCGGATTGGTAACTTCACACGCACCATTGAATTGCTTCGCAGGTTTGTGCAGGTTTCCTCACGATGTTTTCCTTCACCGCAAAGCTCGTGGTAAATTTCAAATGTAATTCCGCAATTGAATTTCGAAAAAATCAGAGGTGCGAGCCGGGGTTTGAACCCACGACCCTCTGCTTGAGAGGCGATAGGTAAAACCACTAGGCCACCACGGCTTCATTATTCACAATAAGCTATAAAATATTAATAAGCACTAAGGTATGTATAGTCATTTTATCCATCGTTGTGACACCAACAAAATACTGTAGAACAGTAGAAATTAGATGAATAGTAGAAGAGGTAGAAACTAAATAATTTAACTGTAAAAGTGATACCATATTTAAACAATTTATGTCAAAAAACACTACTTGTATAGAAAGTGGTATCCATATTTTATTTCATTCTTTTTATATATATGTATGTCGGCGGCCGATCGTAAAATTCACCAGATCACGAAATTCCTATATAGGCATATCGTCAAATGGCGCCATTTCATGAATTGGCTAAGGGAACATCCGCCATATCGTTAAAAACTCACCGTTTAACGATTTGCTTAGTGACGTTTAGGCAGATCATGAAAGTCCTGCATATCATGTAACGCCGCCATTTAATGATTTGAGCAGTTTAGGCAGATCATGAAATTCCTAGGCATATCATGAAACGCCGCCATATCGGTTCTGACACTTCGCCGGCTGCTGTCGCGGCACGCTCGCTTCGCTCGTCGTACTTAATTTTTTCTTTTTTTTGGCGTATCACGATGTGCCCGGTATAGAGCTAGGAATATCGACGAATGCGTTGCTCTAATCGATCTGCCGAACCTACTGTTTCTGAGGCACATCGTAATATGCCTGGCCAACTTTTAGGCATATCATGAAATGGCGCCATTTCGCGATATGCCTAGGAATTGCCTTATCTGGCGGATTTTACGATCGGCCACCGACATATATTACAAGATCTTATTAAACTTATTAATGATCAATTTATAAGGAAGTAAGCGATAAGCCGTGGTGGCCTAGTGGTTTGACCTATCGCCTCTCAAGCAGTGTTGTGGGTTCAAACCCCGGCTCGCACCTCTTGAGTTTTTCGAAATTCATGTGCGGTATTACATTGGATATTTACCACGAGCTTTGCGGTGAAGGAAAACATCGTGAGGAAACCTGCACAAACCTGCGAAGCAATTCAATGGTGCGTGTGAAGTTCCCAATCCGCCCTGGGCCCGCGTGGGAACTATGGACCAAGCCCTCTTGTTCTGAGAGGAGGCCTGTGCCCAGCAGTGGGACGTATATAGGCTGGGATAGAAGTTGTCTTCGAATGTTTTAAATTGAACTTCACTCACTTGTAGTCAACGGATTGAATAAAAATTCGGTAGGGATATTAGATACGATGTAAATATATTTATGTGGGTACGTCAACATAAAATACATATTAAAAAACAAGCTTTTATTCAAATGCTCTAAAAAGAAGAAAGTAACCGTTAATTTCACCAAAACAATTTATTTATAACATAACGTAATTCATAAGAATAGATGCAAAAGCTTGTCGCGAGATTTAACTTGTATAAATGTATGTTGTAGGTATTTTTGTTTATTAACTTATGTAAATCTCGTAACTTTTTGTATATCCTATAAATTGTGTAATGTAATAAATTTAATGATCTTGGTTCAAAGGTGGTTCAAAGTAAAGCTTATTTTTTATCAGTGTCATCAAAACACGTACCTACGTACCTAACGTACTTTCATGTTTCTGCTATCAACTATCAAGGATTTCCTTGGTGAGGATACGAGTCTGGCTGCAGCATCAAGTTATGTCAAAACGAATGTACAAGCAAAGTTTCATATTGTACTATCATTAAAGAATTTCTTCAAAAGTTGCTAGGTCGTATGTATCACATAAACACATCGTCATCAAAAGGAATATAAATGCAAAGTTTCGTATCAGTATTATTAATTATTGGGAAGTTCCGTCCAGAAAGAATATCATTAACAAATTAATCTGCCTATTCTCGGTACATCAAATTACAGCTCAATGGTATTTTAGGAAATTATCATAAAATGGTTTGCGAATTTTTAGGACTTTATTAAAAAAAAAGTAGGAAACCCTATTATTTAAAATTAAATATTTTAACTAAAACTATTTCTGTTGCGAGTTCTTCAACCAGTGTATTTTCTGAGTGTGGTGTGACCTATGGCTTGGTAATATTGAACACCATGTAGGTAGGTACGCGCAGCCGCCAGAACAAAATCGACACTTCTGTAATATTTTTTTTTGTCTCGCAACTCCCCCGGACGATTTGAGGATCTGTTAATTTTTTATCGGACAGTAAAACCTTTTTTATTATGCTATAAACGAAAACAGCACTCAATTTGGTGCATCAGCTTTTAAACGCTGAAAGGGAGGGCTTTTGTTTGAATTTTTATGATTTATTGCAACGATTAAGTACTACAGGTACAATCTTTTCCAAAAATATTAACATCTAGCCTTAACCCGCGGCTTTGCTTGCGTGAAGCATTAGATTCGGGAGTTGAGTCAAAAAAGTATATTTATTATTTACCATGAAAACGCCCTTGCAAAATGTTCGGCATCAAGACTTAATGGCTAAGATTTTAGGATTAAATTATATTCTAGATCCCGTGGGAATATCTGGATACAAAGCAGCCTACTTGTCATTATCAAATCTAATCCAAATCGTCCAGTCGCTTAGTAAATGAGTATACTCACATACGCATATTTTAAATTTTTCGCATTTACATATGTTATATACTCGTAGTAAGATTGCTATGTTATATTAAGAACGAATAACTTATTATTTACGTATGACAGTAGGGTAAATTCAAGGAATTTATTTTCAAAGAGTCGGGCGAAATCAAGTTGGCCTTGCCTTGCTCAGAGACGTGGATAAATATTTAGTCTTAATTAAATTTTATGCAGCGGGTAAAAGTATTCGTACTTCACCGCATGCTCAAGTAATAAGTCAAGCTGGGCTGGTGCTAAGCGAGGCACAAGTGCGCTGAAGCTTGCCTCGTCATTAAACCTGCTCCTTAGTAGTTAATCAATCCTACAAATTTAACCCGGGAAACGTTAAATTGCGAGCCACTTCTATATAAGTACTATCTCAATTTAACAGGAAGTTCAATTTAATGATGTCGTTCAAATTTAAGCATAGTCTAATGCATTGTCTAATACATAATAGATAGGTGTACATAGAAAATATTACAATCACAGGTCACGCTTTTATTTTATTTTTCATTAGTTGGGTCTGGAAATTGAATTAATTCCAGCCTGTGCTTGATAGCCGTAATGGTTAGAAGAATTACAGACAATAGTTGCAAAGTCTTTTAATTTTTTATGCAATATTCTACCACTTGAGTTTGGTGAGACATTAAGAAAAACCGAACCCTCGATGTACACGACTTACTAAAATAATTATGCTGCTGAAGGAGTTACTACAAATTTTAGATATCGTTTCAGAGGTAAAAACATCTTGAGTGATGTATGTACTCGTAAAAGCTTAGCCCATTTGCGAACACATTCATCGATATCCCAAATTCTATGGTTTCTGTGAGTTGGTACCAAGACTGGTTGACTTTAGTCGGCACACAATGAGATAAATAATGTCTATAGCGAATTCATGTAAGGCGTACAGGCGACCGATCCCTAAATTCGAGGTCGGGGGAGGTAGGGTGCGTGGTGCCCGCAAGGGGGGGGCGGGTCTGTATCAGGACGCAACTCGGTCGTGCCGGGGCAGGGACACTTGTAGCTCCCGATATGAGACGATCACCGGTTTTTATTTCATTGTACGGTTGCTCAATTTTTATTTAGATGTAGTTAGCTGTTCTGCCAGCGAGAAAAGTGAATGCAATATAAATGCGGATGCGAACTTAGAAAGTGGTCTACGATAAAAAAAAAACTTTGGCAACTCTGCGCTATCTGAACAAGTTCTTTCTTCTTTCCCATTCGCTGACTACAAATCAGCGTCAAACTTGTCGCTGCAGCTGCACGCTATTAAATTTGCACGACACAATCGGTATTTGAATACAACCGCACCGTGTAACGTTCGCAGTAAATTAACAGCTCATTCTATTTCGTGTTTAGTCAGCATTTCTTAATATTAACGACCTTTCCCCATCCTTTGAATCGGCTTAGTTGCCGTTAGGTACTTCAAACGTTTAATTTGCAGAAAGCGTGTCAACGTGTTGTCGCTGCCGCCGGTTCAATTACACGGGAATCCTCTAATAAAAACATTACAAGTAATTTATGTGCGTAATTTTGCTACTGATTATTTAAAGTCTGTAGTCCAACGTTAATAAAATTTTAACTATTGTAAAATGCGCTTAAATAATACTAAGTATGGATAGTCGAACAAACTAAATCATGTACCTACCAGAGTGGGACCTTTGTGCTATACTAATATCATGTTGAAATCCCATACTTATGTTAAGATAATAATAGTGAAATTGATTATTAAAAGATTCCACACAAGTACATAAATTAGTGGGTTCGACTGTCCCTATTATAGAATAGCATTTACAACCAAAATTACCTACTAATCTTAATTATTATGAAAGTATGTTGTAGGTAGTGTTTATAAACAGTTATACTTACTTAAAATTTTCTCGTAAAAATGTATAGGTATCTATTAAATGTAGCTTTATTTAACAAGTTTTCTCGAAGTCAGAGTCAAAATAACTATTTAATTTAGGCTGTTAGATAAAAACCACTTATGAATATCTCTAATTGCATATATGTATACTTTGCTATATAGCATTGAGACGCCCAAAAAAATCCAATAGGTATACGCGAGTAAAATTGTTGCATTCACTGCCACCGACGTATATATGCGTTTTCGGGACTTCGCCCAGTGCCGATGTCATAACTTTTCATACATTTTGAACGCACATGTGCGTCGGAGGCACCTGTGGAAGTCGGGTGGCAGTGAATGCGTTAAATAAGATTTCACAATAAAAACACGATCACCAAAAAAAATTAAACAACAGTAAGCTGAAAAAAAAACCTTTTGAAGAGTATCAGCTAGGACTAAAGCGAGCGTTGTTCTAAATGCCCGCTTAATTGCGGCTACTAAGGGCCGTAGTGGTTCCACAGTCGTTAATAGGAGGTGGTTGCCGCGGCACAGTACCCCGTCGACCCAACCACGCCTCCATTAGGACCACGGTAAAGTATAGCCCAAAACTAATCTTCTAACGATGCGCCCAATTGCTATTAAGCCAGCGCGCGCTGATTGCAACACATTGTTGCACTTTCTTGTCCATACTCTGGCCACATAAGCAGGGTTTTTTTTTATTCGACTGGATGGAAAACGAGCAAGTGGGTCCCCTGATGGTAAGAGATCAACATCACCCATAGACATCTGCAACACCACGGGAATTGCCAGTAATTTCACCGGCTAGGGTTGAGCAGACGGGCCCGACTGAAAGAGTTTAAATTTAGCATGTTGTTTGGAATTGACTACTGTGTTTATACTGGGATTACGGCTTTTCAAAGACTTCAATAATCAGTTTACATTTCCCTGATCGTTGATCAATTAAATACAACGTTTTATGTTTCAATTTTATGTTTTCCGTTGCGTTAAATAAAAGGAGGTCGAGAGCGTGTCGGGTGCACACATGACAAGGCCATTCCCTACTGAAGGGTGTGCGTATTTATTTAAAGTTTCGGATTTCGATGTTTGGAAGGGGTTACTCAGTTCTCGTTTCGCTTTTAAGTGAACGCCGTGCACCTACCTATTTACTTATTAATTAAAATCTGTAATCCTTTCGAACGCTTTGCAGTTGCCCTAATGAAAAAAAGGCAAAGTTCGGGATTTAACAAAATAAATAATTGTAAAATAAGTTGCTACTTTAACGTTTGTATGTACATATTATAGTTGCATTGTCATTCATAGGTACCATCAGCCAAATATGTGATCTACCACCCTAAAGTTCATAATCGTTTGCATGTCATAAAACAATAATGCTAGTAGAGGTGACTGTCAACTTGAAAGTTTATCTTTAGCGACATATTCGTTTGATAGGAACTTGTTTAAAAATTTATAGACCATTTATTTGGCTAATGGTAGATACTACATATCCGTACAAAATTTTAAGTCAAAACGATCACTAGAAGTGAATGAATTTAGACTGGCAAGATTTGAAGCCAACTTTTGACGTACAGTCAAGTGCAAAGATATCGACACCGCCAAAGTTACAAAAATATTGTTACGTTTGTGGGGCAGGTTCGTGATTGAAAAGCACTTTTAACATCGATGAATAAGAGTAGGATTTATTTTCACACTGTTACTTAACTTTACAAAACACTTAAAAACAGTTCACAGTAATTTCGCACTCTAAAACTCACTTACTAGTCGCTTTGATTCTCTTCGATGTTTATCTCTCGGTATCGCATTCGAAAACTGACTCCGTCGCAAGCTCGCCCGGCTTATATACCCCAGTGAATCGGTCCACAAAGTTCGAGAACAGTCCAGCTAGGATATCATACCTACATCTCGAATGTTCCGGAAACGAGTAGAGTGTCTGTCTCTTTCATGTGCTATCTCTGTCACCACAGTTACTAGAATATTGGGATCATCTGTCTGTCGCTCTCACACATATAGGCATCCTTGTCACACACCTTCTCGAATGTTCTCAGTATAGCTGTCTCTTTCTAATCGTGCTATCTCTTTCACTCCTATTGAAAATTTCGCCATGTACTGAAATGTACTTCAAGAGGCCCATAAGGCCCATAAACGCCTGAAAACGGGTTTTCAGGTTATGGCGTCATCGGATAGAGGGTGGCCTGAAACGGACTGAAAACATGTTTCAGGCGCCTGAAAACGACGGCAACTTGGCTGAAATTTTGATAAACTAATATGTGATAGAGCATCCTCTGAAACGGCCTGAAACAGTATTTCAGCCTGCTGAAAACGCCTCCAAGGTACGAAAAAACACGATTAAATACTATCACCTAACCCACCGTCGTACGAGTATACACGACCTTAATTCACTTGTGGAACTTAATGTGCTTTGCACTTGACTGCGTACCTACATTATATAGAAAACGTTACGAGTTATATAAACGCTGTAAATTATTTATTTATTTACTTACTTTACAATGTTTTTTAACCGACTTCAAAAAAGGAGGAGGGGTTCAATTCGGTTGTTTTTTTAATGTTTGTTACCTCAGAACTCCGTCATTAACATATGAACCGATTTGAAAAGTTTTTTTTCGTTCGTTTAGGAATGCCTTCAATTAGATCCTATAAGCACTAAATCAGGACCTGATGTTTGGATCCTAAGGAAATTGAGGGAACTTTTCAAATATTGTAGGGATATAGGTAGAGTCATTCACGATGACGCGTGCCGTGGTTCTTATTACGATGTCATATATGTCTAATTTTGACAAAATCACGCGTCTTCGTGGATGGCACTAGGTATACCTATGATAATTTTGATGTATTTAGTAGTAACTCGTGCATTTACATACATACATAAAATCACGCCTCTTTGCCGGCGGCGTAGGCAGAGACTACATCATTTGAAGTGGAACTGATGATGAAGACCACATTTGACTAACGGAGTTACTACTCAATAACAAGTACTTCACGGGTTGAATTTAAATTACTTAAACACAGTTGCTAAGCAATTTATGCTCATCGTAATGCACATGGTAAAATGGAACGGGTGGTGAACCACCAGGACTCCTCAATAATGAACGTCATTTGCATCGGAAAAAGCAATCTTTCGTAAAAGGTGGCGAGCAGTTGACATTAAACTATTGTATTTTAGATCGTTTACACCAAAAAGCGTGAGAAAAAAAATATAACAAAAAATTGAACCGACTACAAAAACCGGTCAGTGTGATTGAAGCCCAATATATAGTATGTAGGTGAGGTAGACGACTATAGGTCCACTCCTGCTGGCTCATGCTGAGGCACCGACTTCAGACTGGTAGAAAATTATTTTCATGGTTTTTTCGGTTATTCGGTTAAATTTTTTGTTATAAATTTTTTATAATACTTAATGGCCTTTTTGTGTGCATCGGTAAAGAAAATAAATCGCAAAAGAAAACCTTAACAGACTTTAATTAATAAGAACGTCTCAAAGTCGCAATATCACAAACGAAAAATCTTTTCAAACTAAACGAAACTAAAGACCCTCAAGTATTCAGACTCTTTCCACGAATACAACTTTATGGCCGTCTCGGTTTTTCTTTTCCTACGGTCAGTTTTATTAAAGAATGCGTTCAATTATTAAGAAGAATTCCTTACTATTAAAGTACCTAATATTAGATTTTTTATTTGATACGTGCATATTGATGTTTGTAATGATGAGGCTAAGACAATATCAAGTTTAGCGATTATGAATTTTTTGAAAGGCTACTTAATTGAATCAATTTAACTTCTGATTTCTTTTGATAAAACCAATACATATTATGGAATATTGGGAGCCTTTAGGCCTGCAGCTATTACAAATTAAGTACTTTTTAAATGCAACTGACAGTTGAGGGGTTAATTTTAAGTGCAGAAGCCATGCGTTTTTGCACCTGGGTCACAGAGAGGAGAGGCCTATTATTCTGAATACTCGCGATTGATTGATTCGAAATACTCGTATACCTAGAGTTGCACGACCATTTGTCGCGTCTGTTCAGTCGGTTAAGGCAATTTTAAGCACGGACTACGTACAAATTCAAATTACAAGCACAATTAAAGTTCAAAAATACGAGCCAAAGTTAACAGGTGAGTAAGAATAAAGTTCAAAAATCAAGCCGAGTCAAAAATACTGAAAAAAACGCACACTGAAACGGAATAACTTCGACTAACTGCGCATATTTTAATCAATTTTTTGGGAACACCCAAATACTCCGAAATATTTCATTTCGAATTTGCTAATTCCAATTTTCAAAACTCCGATTGTCACAATTCCTAAGACATATAATTCCGATTATTTAAAAGCACGAAATTTATTTTTCCAAATTTCAAAATATTGATTTTTTAATATCCGATTTGTAAAGCTACGAAGAATGAAAAACACGATATGTTATTGGCCCGAAGTACAGTATTCAGATTATTAAATTTCCGAAATGACATCGCTAATTCGGAAATATGACATTCGGCAAAATGAACTTCGTGGTTCTAATAATCGGAATCTTGAATTTCGAACCTCGAATTAATATCAATCAATTTAGGTAAATTAGCCCGCATAGTTAGATTAGGTTAGGTTAGAATTGCGTCAAGGCGAAAAGCGCCTCAACTGCGCGGAATAGGAGCTCCGCAAAGCGGAGCTCCGTCGACCTTGGGTTACATTGCTCAAAATGAATAACAGTTACTACTTTTTTAGACCAATCTTACCTACATAGCTTACGTTTAGAAGTCGGGTAAGTTATTGCTGATCGGTGTAATGATATTCGGAATTTTGAAAATCGGTATTTTAGTAATCGGAATTCATATTTTTGACATTTCGGATTATTATTCAGTCGGAATTCTTATTGTTCAGTGTATTAAAATTCGGAATTATGAAAATTGTAATTTTAGACCTTTAACATTTTTAATTTTCGGATTTATAAAAATCGGATTAGATAGTCATATTAGGAGTTTTAAAACATTCAGAATTATAATATTCTGACTTTCGGAATTTAGTTTTTCATATTTATGTAGTGTACCCGATTTTTTACGTCAATTTTCTTTCGCTCAATGTGGCTATTATAAAAAGGGTAGTATTCACATCAAAAAAAGTCCTTTTTATCCAAAAAATCCGGATTCACATAAAAATTACTAATTTCACAGCAAAATACTCTACTCAAAATATTACGTAAAAAACCGCAACTTTTATTCGTGTCGTACCGCTATTTATCTTAACACGTTCGCGCGTACGCCTAAAATTTTTGGTCAATGCGATTTCGCACAACTTTTTCCATACAATGAGACGTCTCGTCATTACAAGTTGAGCTTTGACTCTATACAGATATAATTAGCGTTACGGCGCATGCGGAATTAATCGTCACCGTTTATAGACGTTCTACCGTACAACTGATATTGTAATTATACATTATTCATAACAACGTCATATCACGACAATATTATCGAATCGTCAAGTGACGTGTGTCACATAGTGATGTAACATAATACTACAATAACGTAGCAACGTCATATTACGGCAACATAATCGAAACGTCAATGAGGGCTATCGCGAATGAATTCGCCGCTAGAGGCGCTAGTGTAGCGTGAGGTCTCCGAAATGTCAAATCTCATAGTTTTTGGGTGAGCTACGCGGGTTTATTTATAATTAGAATAATTTTGTGAATATTTTGCATAACCTGAAATTAATTATGGCAATTATGCGTTACGGGGCAATGAATGTCTGTGTTTTGAGACAGTTTTGTCTTTCGGAAACTTTTGTCCTCCCTTTTTTCCGAACAAAACGGGACTTAGCAACGCTGTGGTTGCTGGATATTTTTATGATACGGTTTTAAGGTGTTTTAAATATGATTTTAATCTAAACTTTGTTTTAACGCCCGTAATAACAGACTCTGAAAGCCACACTTAAAAACCTCACGCAACAGTGCGCCATCTAGTGAGACAAAAAACGATAGCCCTCATTGAAGTTGTGTCACAATGTGATGTAACGTAATACTAAAAGAATAAAGCAACGTTATATCTCGGCAACAAGATCGAACCGTTAAATGACGTTGTGTCACAAAATCATGCTACATTATAAAATAAGAAAATGGCAAATGGTTTTTTTTTGTTTTAGATGGATAAAAAACTACAAGCACGTATTAAATGCTTCTACGCATGTCTTCGAGGAAGTTCAATCATCTCAGATCAGATGCAGACTACAGCCCAGGAGGAGACGAAGCGCGAGCAGCGTTAGTAATATCTCCGTAGACAGTGCTTGGTGCACCTACGGAGATATTACCGACGCTGCTCGCGCTGGAACCTTCGTCTCCTCCTGGGTTGTAGTCGGCATCTAAGCTAAAACTAACCGTCATCACTATAAGGGTCAGGTGATGTTTCTCGAGATGATTGAACTTCCTCGAAGTTTTGCACAGAAGGATTTTACATGCTCGTAGGTTTTTACTAATCTAAATGAAGAAAAAGCTCTCAAATCAATTGAGGATAATAATATCTAGCAGTATTATTCATAATACTATCACAGCAACAACTACCCACATATACTCCACATAATTACTCGTTTAGATGTGAGATATAAGTCGATATTGAGTTAGAACCGTAGCATCTAAATTCCCTAAAAACTCACTAAACACAATAAAAAAACCCATCCGAGTAAAAGTTTATATCAGTAAGAATGTAACATATAACAAAAATATACTATTATTCATACAAAAATATTGAAATAATACTAAAGCTGCGTGGACAAATTCGTTGCTGAATCAACCTGCCGCGACCGGCGCGAGCGCGTCCTCCGTCACGTGAACAGGATGACTGAATGTATAGGCGCGGGAACAAAATACAAAAATGTGGGATCGTTAGAAGGAAAACAAACTTTTCGAAATAAAATAAGAAAAAGTTTATTAAAAATTAAACTACTGAATACGTATTTAAAAGCAAAGAACAGAAAACACAACTAGCACGTAGGTGTGCCTATAAAATTTGAAGTTTGCCCTTGATTTCCCTAGGATCCCATCATCAGGTCTTGACTTGGTGACAATGGGACCAGTGCAGGTCGCGACAAGTATGGACGTGTTCGTGATGGACGGCGGAGTACTAAGTAGGTATTTTTTTTACTTTACGTGTTAATCATTAATGTATGTTTTAATGTTTGTTTATGTTAAAGTACTCGTTGTAGTTTTTATTCATATTTGTAATTAGAGTGAAACAGTTAAGTTTTTAGTTTTTAGGTTGCAGTGAAGTTATAAAGCACGATCGTGGTGGTTAGGATGAACGGCGATAAATAAGAATTAAAAAAAACTTTTTATTGGTTTTAGGGCCTTTAACGTCTGATTTAGTAGTACAAATAATTGGCGATGGCAACCTATCTGATTTTGACGAATCAGACCTGAAAGATCAGTTCCTCCAGTATGATAAAGAAGGCGGGGGATCTACCTCTTCAGACGAAGATGTTCAAAATCAGTTACTATTTAAGCCCGAATCTAGTCCACACAATTTAACATCTACCTCAAGCCACGACCGATCTTCTCGTGGTCGTCTATGCAGCCGTGGTCGTCTATGCATCGCCATTTATCATTGAAGCACAATCTCGTCAACGTCAGTCTAGATCAACAAGCCTTATTCTGTGAGAAAAAATAATGTTACGTGATTTTTGTTATACTCGCATTCATACATTGATCAGTATTATTGTACCAAAAAGTGAATTAAACTTATTTTTATTTGATTCGCCCATATTTTCATTTATAATTATCGTACAACTACGACCAATTAGAACACATACTTCAGTTGGATCAAAACGCTATGACACGATCGTGCGGGGGGGTTTTAAAGGGGGTAAATAAGGGTGAAATTTATTTTTGTATTTTTGCCTCATTAAATATAACCCAAAGGCTAAGGAAACAGTATTAATAATCTCTATTTTATAAAAAAAAACTTCGTGCTGAAAGGGATAATAAACAGGAAAATTAAAAATATCCTTGGCTTATTTGGCGAAGGTTGAAAAGACTTGATATCCACCGACGAAAAGATTTAATATTGTTATTTTGTGCTTCTCCATCATTCATTAGTCTATGAAACCCATTATGTTTCCTTGAGGCACTAGTGACTTGGCAAAAACCTTTAGGACTCCTTTAATACGATATTTTCTAACAAGTCTCAAATTTCAATACAATTATTACGTTTTCCGAGGTTTATTAAATCATTTTGAATGTATGCATCGAACTACGAGTATTTACTATAAATCCTACTAATATTATAAATGCGAACATTTGTGTGAGTGAGTGAGTGAGTATGTTTGTTACTCCTTCACGCTGAAACGTCTGGACGGATTTGGATGAAATTTGGTATGTATGTCGGCGGCCAATCGTAAAATCCGCCAGATTACGCACGAAATTCCTAGGCATATCGTGAAATGCCGCCATTGCATGATATGCCAAAAAGCTGGCCAGGCATATCACGACGTGCCTGGGAAACAATACGGCAGATCGATTAGAGCAACGCATTCGTCGATATTCCTAGCTCTATACCAGGCATATCGTGATATGCCGAAAAAAGAAAAAATTAGGTACACACAGCAAAGATTTTAGTTTGTGCGCTAGAGCATAAAAAATCATTTTGTGTCACCTAGATCCAGCATAAACACGAACCTTACGAGCATGAGAAGTGAAAATATTTTTGCAGCTGCAGTCGCGAGCTAAATCTAGTGTTTCCAATCGGTCGTGTTCAAAGTGTACGATGTCAAAAAGGGGTTATCATCTCGAATTAAAAATTAAGATGAAAATCTTTACAGGGTTATGAAATCAAATTGATCCAACCATCTCATTATAACAGTTACAGTTAAAAGCCAAAATGCTTCAAAGCTTTTAATCTTTTAATGTTTATTTGGGCACAAACGGTATAATTTAACTTAGATCTAACAAACTTATATCTAACATTAACCAATAAAGATGCTAGCGTCAGATAATACATAAAAATTAAAGTGGCTTGGTGTATCCACATTTGTACATAATATTCTAAACAACATTAGAGAGAAAGTCGGAGAATTGTATACTAAAATAATAAAATGAAGTTAACCATTAACTAAACATAAAATAGAAACTTTAAATCTAAGCAGACAAACATTAAATACTTCTGCTTCAGAAAATGATCAATTATACATTTTACATGCTCTACTTACAAAACCATTG
Source organism: Choristoneura fumiferana (assembly GCF_025370935.1). Lineage (NCBI taxonomy): Eukaryota > Metazoa > Arthropoda > Insecta > Lepidoptera > Tortricidae > Choristoneura > Choristoneura fumiferana. The sequence continues at coordinate 34,738,293 of NC_133472.1, forward strand.
TTTTGCTTACATAATTGGTTCGAGAAAAGGGGACTCGAAATAAATTATTAGTTCGGCGACTATTAATTCGAGGAACTTTAAACCCTATATTTCACCCGGAAGATAGGGAGAAGCATTAAGACCAGATATCAATTTGAATAAAAATAACTGATTTTTCTAAGCGCGTCGGCTTCGAGGGAGACAATACTTATGTGTGCTATCTAAGTTCTGGCGAGAATGAGATGCTTTATAATTTAAATGCTTGAATAGTTTATTTTGGATCTGTTTCAGTGAGTTTATGTGCACACTGTATTGCGGATTCCAAACAGAAGACGAGTATTCCAAGATGTGCCTAACTAGTGAATTAAAGAGAAATTCCATAGTACTTGTTTCCTCAAATTCCTTACCAACTCTCAACACAAAGCCCAGAACCTGGTAATCCTTGGAAGTGATGTTCTCCACGTGATTCCGGAACGACAGTTCATTGTTAAGATAAACTCCTAAATCCTTAGTAACATTCATTCGCTCCAATATCACATTATTTATAAAATAGTCACTAATAATTTTATTCCTTTTTCTTGTAAAAGTATTGACATGACATTTACTTACATTTAAAGTCAAATGATTGCAACCACAATACTAGCTAAGCCGGTTCAAATCATCTTGTAAAGCTTTGCAACCTTGACTAGTTCTGATTACATCAAAAAATTTCTTATCATCGGTATAGAGCAGACAATTTAGAAGAGGAAAAACAAAATACAACAAAATTAAAAATAAAGGTCCGAGGTGAGATCCTTGAGGAACGTCAGAGGGGATTGGGACAAAAGAATAGCACTAACCCTTGACAGCAACAGCCTGGCTACGCTCGCTCATAATTAACACCACTTGCTCGCTAGTTATAAAATAAAAGGCAACAGGCATCGAAAGGGTTCCGGCCAGACTGTCAAGCTGGACCGTAACTTGGCGTTAATTAGATTTACTCAGAATCTAGACTGCCGCACGTGTATAATTCAGTTTGATACAATCTAATTTAATGCTAATGGAGATAGAACGCTGATGACTTTGTTACGACGGGAACAGTGAAGTTGTCATATTGCCTTATTGAATCAAATCGCTGATTGCTCTCAAACAAAACCAATAAAAATTTGATAAACCCGAGTAGGTTATCGTGCACTGGCTCCATAGATTAAATAATACACCACAAACACGGCACTCCCAAAAACACTTTATGGTAATTTGTTTCTGTTTCTTTTAACACTTGTATGTAAAGTAACGAATAAGTATTTTTACCTTTCTTTATAGTAGATTGTTCAACAAGGGACTAAAACAAGCCATAATGACACGAGATGTTTAGCCACCCGAGTAGAGCGAGGGTGGCTATAGTTCGAGTGGCATTATGGTTGTTTAGTCTCGCGATAAACACTCTACGTGACTCTACTTTTCACTTTGAATGTGAGGAAAAACAACAATGTTCTGTTCAAAATTACAATATTACTTTTTAAAAATGTACGCTCGACTAATGGACAAGCCATCTGTTTAAAATTCAAATAGAAAAAAAATTGTTGCCCGGTTTTTTCTTTTCTTTTATTATTTATGAAGTGACGTTTTAAATGCTTGCATATTTAGCCAACAGTTTAAAAATTAAAACTATTTTAAAACTAATTGGACTATGCATAATACAATTAATTAATCCTTAATATAATTGAATAGATTCAAATTTGTAATCATTAACTGTGTTTCACGAAACTAAATCATGTTTTTTTAAAATATTTATGCACAGTTGGCATTTTGAGGTTATTTCCACACCCTAAAAAACCTTCATTCACAAACACCGTGTTGGCTGTTTAGGGTTTTACAACGTAAGTTAAAAAAATACTTGAATCTCTAGAGAATAAGAAGGAGCTTTAGTCCCGATATGCAGAGACTAAAGTAACATTTGAAGAGCATGACAAGTGATTTTTTTTTAAATATTTAGAAGTCCCATAAATAATTTAAAAGATATCGCTATTTGCAGAAAAGAGTATACTTAAACGGAGACACTGACATCTATTAAGCCAGATTTGTTAAAACACCACGTCAAATTTTAATTCATTGAAATCTGCCTATACTCAAATTTTTTAGTCCGTAGAATTCTGACAACTGTCATAATTTGACGTTTCAGGAGTAAGGAACTTTTTTCTCTGGACTTATTATTGGCAGAATGACATATCATTTAATCAAACTTGTTGTCAGGCCGTTGTTAGTCGACTTACTATTATCAAAAAGGCAAAAAGCTGTCAAAAAAAAAACTCATTACAATAATTACGATGAGAGGTGTAGGCGCGTACCTAGTGTACGTAAGTTAGTAATATGGTCACGAAAGAAAGAAGTACAGAAGGATAAAGAGGTCTTTTTAATGTATGATAAAAGCTCGGTATTTTTTAATAATTCTATTTTTCAGCGAGTATGGAAAATTTAATGTTTAAGGCAATAGACCAAATACTTCTAAGTTGAACACTTTACAAGTCAACTTTATATAGGCACTAGAAATAAATAAAACAAAAGTTGTGAAAATGTTTTATTTATTACCATCAGAATCATCATCATCATCTGTATAAAAATAGCTGTCACTGTCATCATTTTCCCCGACCCGTATCGCAAATTTATCGTAGGCACTATCTATTAAATGGTCAAGGTTGCATAATTTGTCTTCTTCTTTTATTGTATGTGGTATACAACCTTGCCATTCTGTCGCAGTAATTTTATTTACACCTTGGAGTCTCCTATTCTTTTACTTCAGCCATGTTAAAATTTTGTGAAATCGATCTTTTAGACCTCGATTATTGTGTGAGTTTTTTTGAGAAAAAACGATGCTTAGATCGACTCGAATCGATTTAAAAATCATTTTTTTTACGGAAGAATCGCCATCCCTAGTTATCAACCATGGCGTACATTTTCTTTTATACTTTGATGAAAAAAAGACAGTTGACAGCTTAAGTTTTCAGTTCTGCTACGAATGTGTTTTGTATATTTTATTTTCTAAGATTTTTTAATAATGGATTTACGTTTTACGACATAAATGGCATGTTGATTAAATTTAAAAATATAAAATTAGTCCGTAGTAGTAGTAGTAATATACGATAATCGTCAAAGTGATACCGACAATGACTTTTTTTCCACAGAAAAAATATATTATTTATTATGTCTAAATTGTGCAATTTAAAATTAAACCAAGTATATTTTAACAAACAATATACAAAAATGATTGTAAATCATTGTATTTCAGCTGCAAGATATATGTTCTACATTTATTTTTCTTCGCATTTCTCACCACATATCTTAGGAACGTTTTTTCCACTGGTTCCACAATACCAAGAAACGTCAGAATTCTACGGACTAACAGCCTTATTCATAAAAAAACCTTAATTGAGGTTTGATCGGTCTGTTACTTAGCAGACTGATTAAGCTTGTTAGACGGTTGTCAAGAAGTATGATTCATAAACGCTTGCTAGCAGTCTGCTAGTTGTTGAGCTGCTGATAGACGGATTAGACGCGTTATGTTGGCCACCTTGACAAATCAAAGACAAAAAATGGCCTAATCGATAATTTAAAAAAAAAATTGACAGCAGTGACAGCAAATTACCAGGGAAAAAAAAAGCGCATGTTTATGTTGTGCAAAAAGCCATAATTATGTTAATCATCCTTATTTTTTTTCATATTTATTGTTAATTTATTGTTGCTAATTTAGAGGATTTTTAAATACAAATTCCTGAAAATAAATTTTCCTGTTTTTTTTTTAAATCTGCGTAGCCCTGCCTTCACTATAAATATCTTCGGTACCTATGGTTTTTTGCTCTAGTCAAAGTCAGCTGTTCAAACTTGTGGCGGCCATTTTGTGACTTAGCAGAGAGATAAAGGAGGGTCTACGGTCCTCTAACTTTAGCAGAGCCTTGATCGACTGATTAGCGCTAACAGACGTTTATGAATCATGTTTTTTAGCATCGGGCCTTCAAGGAGCCTTCAAGGAGGCTCTAACTTTTTATGAATAAGGCTGTAAGAATTTAATGACATTAGTAAAGAGGGTCTGAGTCCGCGCGAGCAGAGCGGTGGCGCGTAGTGTGCGTGTTGCGGCAGCCGCCGAGTCACGTGCTCCTGAGAAGAAGGGCTACGAAATAGCCCGAAACATGTCGAGCTAAACTCGGTTTAAGACGTGAGTGTAACGGATAACAATATCATTTAATAAACATATTCGGTGGGGATAATGTTCGTATTTATCAATATTGTAAGTATTACGAGATACGAGTTAAGAGTAGGTAGTACTTAAATTGAATTTGTATTTGTTGTCTGGTAGTCAAGCAATAACTTCCAATAAATACCAATGGACCGAAGGCGATGGAAAAATAAATGAAAAGAAATTCAGTCAATGAGTTGTTGGCATCAAAAAACCCGAAAAGGAATATTATTTATGAGCGACTTTAAAAAAGGTGAAGGTTCTCAATTCATCATTATTCATGTGTAATTTGTATTTAATCGGATTTCAATACCAAAAAAAAAGTAGCAAAATCACCTTAATTATTAAATTCTCAGATTGCCATCTCTGTTTTATTACGAAAATAAGAAAATGGAAAAAAAGCGTGAACTCTTTGAAAGGCCCCAATAAAATAGCGCATAAACAGCGTGTTTATGATTTGAACGAGGAAAATATAATAAATTCATAAGAAAAGAGGCAGCAAGGTCATGACCCGTTCTAAATGTAGGAAATGGTCGCATTTTATTAGATTATTCTTACGAGCGTTTCCCAGACTCTACTGCACTCGCTGCAAGGCTACAAAAGAAAGATATCGCACCTTCAGGACTATAGTGACCTAATTCAAAATTTACGAGTTTTGAGTTATTGTCATAAAACGTCTCTTTGAGACATTATTTATCCACTATTCAGTAAAACACAGACCTTTCTAACTTAGAAAAGGATAAACTTTACAATCGGTCTCTTTCACTCCGACCCGTCTCTTCGCCTCGGCTTAATTTAATACAGACGCGATCAGTGTTGCGCCGTCAGTGTCATGAACAACTCGCTGCGAGTTTAGTATATTATTAAAAAAAAAATTGTAACTAGCTGTTGCCCGAGGATTCACCCCCGTTTCACTATTTCTAAATTTTCTTCCATAAAAACTTTCTCCTGACCATAACGAACACAACAAAAAAATAATAAGTGAAATCCGTCCAGCCGTTCCAAGTTTTGCGCTTAGCGACACATTTTACGATTTATTTTCATTTACATAGATTTATATAGATAAAACTATTTGTGTAATTAACCTAGTGAGTATTTTCATTATGCTCAAAAAACCATAGTTTCAAACACAATATCTCCAGGCAGCTGGGTACAAATAAAATTTATTCTATTTGCGATGTTCCACACGATTTGTAACGGCCACCATGCTGTAGGCTGTACTTTAAGCGTGAGCTATGGGGCCCGTTTTTAGCCTTTAAACTATAATAGTTAGTACCTATCTAACTAAAAAAGCCGTATTTTAAGTCCGCCTATTGTGATATACTGAGCACGGCCCGATATGCTCTTGACCAGTTTTTTTATTATGTGTTGATAAGCAGATATGCAGTAGTACTTCTATTAAATATCATTCCAAGTTTGAGGTTCGTGTCAAGTTCGTGTGTTTAACCGACTAAACGTTACAGATAATTATAAAACGAAAACAAAACAAAACCCTAGGAATTCGGAAAGGAGCCCGGAATTTTCGTGGCATTTGTAATCTGTCATAGTGACTTCTCACTTATCGACTCTACCTAAATGATATCGATGATGATTATTATCTGGTTAAAGTCGCGGGTTCACGGTGGATGCAGGCCGCTGCCAACCGAGGCAACTGGAGGTCTATGGGGGAGGCCTGTGTCCAACAGTGGACGTCCTTTAGCTGGTATGTTATATATTATGGCTGATATATTATTATATTTAGACGACCAGATGGCCTATTGGTTAGAGAATCTGACTACGAAGTTTGAGGTCCCGGGTTCGATTCCCGTGTCGGGGCAGATATTTGTATGAAAAATACGAATTTTTGTTTTTGGATCTTGGGTGTTTAAGTATGTATCTATATTTACATAATTATATTTATCCGTTGCTTAGTGCCCATAACACAAGCTTTGCTAAGCTTACTTTGGGACTAGGTCAATTGGTGTGAATTGTCCCGTGATATTTATTGATATTTATTTATTTATATGATGATGATGGTTGATGATGATGATGATGAATGATATTATAGTAAAATAATAATCTTAATATATTATATACTCGTAGATATACTAATGGAACACTTATCAGAACTACAACACTAGCTGTATATGTTAGTGTTTCTATTCATTGTTTTCATTGCATAATGCATATTGATATAATAAATGACCAATATGAGATGGCAATATTATAATAACTATTCAAATAATTATATTGCCCAGGCATTATACATAATGACTATCACCTTTTGGGCAGGGTAATAAAAATATATCCTTCAATGATTACTATTTTTTTTATTTTTGACATAAAATTCCTTCGTTTTGCATGTACATTTTCATGTGCATTTACCTATATAATTAAATATCTGTCAAAATCTGAAAAGTAAGTTATTTATAACGGTAGAATTCAATTCTGGCACTCGCCGGCCGCTGCCGCTGCACGCTTTGCTTCGCTCGCTTTATTTTGGTCATAGTCAAGTTGAACCTAACACGCTCTTCCTCGCTGCGCTCGTCGTCGCAGCTAACTTTTCGATTGAATTAATTAGACTTTAGTTGCCCAAAAATCTGTTGTAATCAAATTGCCAACAATCATGTAGCAATATTCATAATGACCGGACAATGTGATAAATAATGAAGTTCACATAATAATTATCAGTTGTCCCGGAACAGCTTGTCATTATTCACTTTGCCCTCATTAATCACTTCGTCCTTAACATATAAGTTTAAAGTTTTCCGATATTTGTTATATTTACGGAATAATCACCTGGCTCTACTTAACGATTACATAGAGGAGACTGGCCGGAATATTTCCACGAGACTGATGGCACACATACCTTGAGGAGGCTGGACAACCGGGGCCCTGGCCCTATACTACGAAGCAGAGATGGGCATTAATCGATTAATTTTTAAATCAACTATTCAATCGATTGAACAATCAATCGTCACTAAATTAATCGCGATTAATTTAGTCACGATTAAATTAATCAACGGAGTACTCGAATAACGATTGATCAATCGTCATTTTAATCGACCAAATTTCATAAACCGAGTAGAGTTGACAGTATTTGTTATGAAAACGAGGTTAGTTTTTGACTGTCGACGGCCGCAGCGAGTAGTTGAGCAACAATAGCGCTGGAGTGCAGTTCATGGTTGGCTTTCCTTTCGAGCTCAACTTGAGCAGGAGCCACGACCAATAATAATACGTGAGTGACCCGTGTATCTACATATTTTAATAATGAACAACCGTATTGTTTAGGTACGGCTGTACTGAATGAACTTGAACAGGTAGTTAGACCTAGTCAGTTTGATTTTTTAGTGATGTACGGAGCCCTTGGTGCACGGCTCCGACTAACACTTGGGCGGTTATTTTCCTTAGGATCATCCTAACATAACAACTTGAACGGTAATAGAGTGTACCTTTAACAATATAAATCAATTATATTACAACGCGGATTCACGTTAAAATTTTTGATAACTCAGCTCTACAATAACACCGTCTGGTATATACTTTTAATGTGATCATCTTGTTTTGTTTGTTCGAAATGAACAAAAAGTTTAGTTACATTTCCATTTTACCACAAAGGATGTGTCACGAAGTAATAACTAAGAAGCTTTCGAAAGCATAAATTGAAATTAAACAATTGTTTAATAAAATTCAACTGAAATTTCTGATGGCTTTTAACAATAGCTGCCTTCTTGAAATAAGCACGTATTTAGATGTATATTATGTGAGCGAGAATTCTGTATTTATACAAAAGTAAATAAATATATTTAAGAAGATTAAACTCCTACAATTGTGGACTGCTTGCGGGAGTAATCGGATTTAAACTCAGGTATTATAAATGGTCTTTCTCACTGAGTTCAAGGATACACAAAAACACAACTATGAGGTATTATTTTTTAGACAATAACACTATAATACTTTGGAGCTAAAATTTACCATTTATCATTTGAAACATCTTGCTAACGTTTGATCCTTACAGTTAATTAGAACAATCAGTGAATTTATCATTAAAATTTTGAGCAAAAAAAATCGAAACAATAGCTGTCAAAATATTCTTTTGTCAACGTTTTCAATGATTTTTTGAGTTATGAAGCAAAATTTAAACGGTGTCTTTGTTTAGAAAATAAAGTAAATACCTCCATCGAAACTTCGAGCTCACCATTCCGTGTAACTGTGTAACAGTACATATTGCTAATCCGCTAAAACCGGAATATACCTACTCGTAGGTCAAAATTAACTCGGAAGGTCACATCACATTACTCACTGAAGGAAGGAAGGACGAATCAACTGCGATCACATCAGTGAAAGGAAATGCGAAAAGACACCACGCAGAAGAAAATAAATACCTAAATACGTGTTTTCTTAATACAGCCAGGTAAGTGGGTATAGAGATGAAAAACTTAAGTAAATGACCTGTTGTTTGTAGTAGAGTACAGAGTGTATTATGGAGCTTAAAACATTGTCAAAATTTGAAACGTTAAGTTATTTATACGGACACGTTACTACTACTTACGTTTTCCACATACTTAAGTCATATACTTAAGTTTTTCACCTGTACTATTGTTCTATTTTTCAAAACAGTAACAATAGCAGTAACAATAACATTTTCGGAAATAACATGCCGAGCATTAGAAAATCCCCTTGGGTTTTAGAGCTGTATCTTTGCGCCTCCCAAGTAATTCGAAGCTGATTTCGAAATTCCCGAAAATGGCTGGGCCACTTAAGAGCTTTTTTTTCGTTTTTCGGTGATTTGTTGTTTCCGTTCAAACTGTTACAAAATATCGTAGAGAGTTGAGTATATACTCAACTATTATAATACCTATATATTATTTTTGTACGTCAGAATTGTAGGGTCAAAAATGTCAAAAGGAGACCTCATCGATTAACTTCATTTTTCTCAGGGTCAGTTTATCTTATTCAAAAAACCTCATCATCCCAGCTTATATACGTCCCACTGCAGGGCATAGGCCTCCCCTCTGAATGAGAGGGCTTGGGCAGTAGTTCCCACGCGGGCCCAGTGCGGATTGGGAACTTCACACACATCATTAAATTGCTTCGCAGATTTGTGCAGGTTTCCTCACGATGTTTTCGTTCACCGTAAAGCTCGTGGTAAATTTCAAATGTAATTCCGCACATGAATTTCGAAAAACTCAGAGGTGCGAGCCAGGGTTCGAACCCACGATCCTCCTATAAAAAACCTATTTTTAGGGTATTCTGATGGTGGTGGTATTTTTAGTCATCTTAAGGATTCTAATCCCGGAATCATATTGTATTGGAATTTGATCGCAACCCAGAGAAATAAAATGAAACGAATTGTCTATTTTGCGTAAAGTTGGATATAATTTATTGGTTATCGTCATCACTAAACTATTTCTTATCTTGTTAAAGGTAATGCAGATAAACCAGCTGAGTGCGTGCAGAATTCCGTAATAATATGGGGCAGTATTTATTATTAAGTTTTGATTTCTATTGACTACGAGTATTACTAATTAATTACCTATTCGTTAACTTGCAAAGGCCACGTACAGTCGAGTTCATAAACTTGTGAGCAAAAATTTGATAAAAAATATCTGACCACGACTCTACGTAACGACGTAGAAGCAAATTTTTGCTCACAGTTTATGAACTCGACCGTACCTTCTGTTAAATTAGTTATGATTTTGATCGGTCTGGTTCCATGTATATCTGCCACTTCAAAATTTATCAATTAGGTACATTTAAAAAAAAATACTGTTCACCGATTTAAAATCATCGTGTATTATACAATAATCACTACTCTGAATTTTTCGAAAGTGTTTTTTGGCCAAGATTTTTTTGGCTTGGGTTTTTTTGGGCAGACTGCTTCTTGCAGGACTGGCCCTTGTATACAGGGGACAGAGAGCAGTGAAAGTATCGGGGGGAGGCCTTTGCTCAGCAGTGGGACAGAATAGGCTACTAAAATTTTTTTTTTTTGCTATTTTATATACTGAACCCTAAAAACGTATTTTTAAAACAGAAATTCCAACAAGTCTTAATAAAAGATGTATATTTAATGCTGGCTCACCCCAGTTAAAGAAGTGTACCTACTTGAAGTACAGGGTGTGGGTATGTAGAATACCCCGTGTTATGTTTGATGGGAATTAGATCGCAGCGCCACTATCTCGTTTTGTGGGAGGTCTCACGCCCTCTAATTCGGGTAAAGCATGGTAATCTGACAAGTCAAGGTAAGCATCGGGCCCATGCTGCTTTAATTAACTGATATAACTTCTGATCAAAGCCTATTTACCGCCATCCTAATCCTAAGTTATAATTACTTTGATGAAATATTGGCGCCAAACCTAACTAATACCCAAGATATTTTATGATATAAATGGATTAAAATTGTATTGTAATAGACAAGTGAATGCTGCAAAGGTGTGCTTTATTAAACAACTAGCCTGTTAGTCAATATACCACAAACGGGACTTGTCACGCTATTATTACACAAGTAATATTTACCTCGACGTTTCGGCAACGTTACAGTTGCCGTGGTCACGAGTAGACACTCACGTAACTAGCCTGTTACCCGCGACTCCGTCCGCGTATAATTCGTTTATCTTTATCCCGCGGGAACGATTTAATTTTCCGGGATAAAAACTATCCTATGTCCTTCCCCGTAACTCAAACTATCTGTGTACTTCTACTATCTAAATCGGTTCAGCTGTTTTGATGTGATAGAGTAACAAACAAACACGCAAACAAACAAACCAACAAACTAACAGACTTACAAACTTTGGCATTTATAATATTAGTGAGATACGAATATCGAAGACAAAAAAAATGAGGACCGGACTGCCAAGTTCGATATTTGTATAAATAATGCGAATATTTTTCTAAGGATTTCGTATTTTGTACGGAACCTTCCAAGTTTAGGTATATTTTATACCTTAGGCTGCTATCTGCTCTTAAAATACAAATAATTCTCAAGAAAACTTAACCGTTAAGTATAGTTTTCCTTGTACCTTACTACCAGGGACGCTCGATTTTAATGAAAATTTGCACTTTAAAGTTGAATATTTCGCAAACAAATCACTGAATCGAAAAATCATCTTAGCAAGCCCCTAACGGTTTTAAAAGACCTATGCAACGATACCCCACCCAATAGGGTTGGATTTTTCTCGATCAGACGAACGGACAAATACATAGATAAACGGTAAACAAAAGTGGGTTCACATAAACAGAATCCTAAAAACTACCCCAACTAACCTTAAATACGAAATGCTTAGAATCTCTCCCTACTCGAATAATGCGTAAGACCAAGAAAACATTTTATTTATCCTGTCCAAATATTTATTTTGAAATGGTATGCGGATTTCTTTTGTTCTATTTCAAGAGGATAGGTACTTTCTCGTGCCTAGTATACATATTATTACATGAAGTCAATTAATTTGTTTTTTTTGACAAGTATATAGTTACTACCTTATGTACAAATGAAAGGTAAACTCTTTGTATGTAATTGGTAATGTCTGAAAGGTCTCACAAATCTATCTCGTAGCGCGTACCGCTTTGTAGCGAAAACTGCCTACGAACAGAGAACTCGCCTAGCGGCTTCTTGGTACTGAATGTGTTAATATATTTAGCTACTTTATATCTCGGATAGGTGAAAAGCACCCGCATAATACAGACAAAGTTGCGGTCAATAGCTAGTAATTCATACTATTTAAAATAAATATATGTCGTTTAGGATATGTTTACAATATGTAGGTAATATGGAGTATTAATGCTTATTTGACAGCTAGAGGAGAGGTAAATCTTCTGAACGCACGCAAGGTGATCTTTATTATTATCTTTATCACTATAAAATGATGTTAAGTTTTTCAGCAAAATACAAAAAGGTCAAGGAGACTCTTCAGTGTAATGTAATAGGATTAAATATGCAGCTTAGTTTGAATAGAGATGAGTTTTCGCCAGAGCGGTTGTAGAAAATAGAGGTGGTAGCTACGAATTTTGTTTACGGGTGGTGAGGACCAGCTGGGCTACTCCGAAACTCGAAACTCGAAGTTCGTGTCGTGCGGTCCCTCTGACACTTACACTGTTTGATACGAGAGCGAGAGGGGCCGCACGACACGAACTTCAGTTTCGAGTTTCGGAGTAGCCCTGCTGCGGTCGTATTGTCTAACTAGCTGGCAATTACAATCACATTCAGCATCTCTTACAACCGCCATCCTAAATGGTTTGACAAATAAAAATAGTGATTGCGAGATGATTGCGAGCAAGCCCGCATATGCGCAATGGGCATTATTAATTATGCTTCTAACTGTACAAGTGTATTGCCTATTCTTAATTTATAAGTGCGGTAAACTTTGTACTGGGCAAAAAATAGTGGTTTTATTACTTATTTCTTCATACTAACATGGTGAAATTTAATTGTAACCCGAGAGCCAACATTTCTTACATTTTTGTGGTAATCAATAACGTACATTGAAATTTGAGTTAGATAAAATAAGGAAGATTACACCAATACGCATCATCAATAATGATCACCAATACGTCTGATTAACTTAAGAAGCTAAATTAAAAATATAATTTGTTTCCTAATTTTTAAAATAAAGCTAGTCAAACCTTAAAAGATATTTTAAAATACAACTTGTCAAATGGATGCTACAAATTGTTTCTAGTTAGTTACTGATGTGCCAGAAAATTTCGGAAACTTCTCACAATTTTGTATGGGGATTGAAACTTTCCGTTTCTTAAATTTAAATTTCCTATATTTCTTGTGAAATTTCCAGAAATTTCCGAGAACTTTTCCAACTTTTTTGGAAACTTTCTGCAACTTGCACATCTGCAGTTTGATTTGATTTCTATAAACCGCGGTACACTGACTATCAGTGGTCCGCAGGAGCCAAAATAAGTTCCGCGAAACATTTTAAACTTCGAGCAAGGCGATGTAATTTATAAAATTAAATTAATGTAACTTTAGAACCTTTACGATTATTGATTAACTATCACGTTACATTTCGACGATTGAAAGGCTAATTGATCTAAGCGCCATTTTTGCGAAAAATTTGAAACATAGCTCAAACGACAGAGAGGAATTCACTGTTTCCGAACATGTACAGTATTGTATCAAAGAAATTAATGTACGTTCCAGGGTGAAACCTTTTCATAATAATTTTTGACATGATTTCTTTAGCAGATGTATGGAATGTCAATATGACATTAGTAGCACAAAGGTTGCACCCTGGGTAGTGATTTAATTTCCTTGATTGTACAGGCAATACATATCTATAGGTACAACCATAGCGTAAAATACATATATTTATGTATATATCAACCATTTTCTCAGTAGCATAAAAGTGTAGGTATACTTAGGTATTTTTGACGTCTTGGTAACGAACATATATTTATGCCCTTGACTGTTCATAACTCAATTTAAAAAAAAATGTCGCTTAGATGAATTGGCTTTCCACTGGCGATTTATAAATTTGTTTGGTTGTTTGTTTATACTCTTTATTGTACAAAAAGGAAATACAAAAATGTTACACAAAATTACACAAAAAAAGAAATTGATAAGTACAAAGGCGGAAATTTATATCCAGTTCCTTTTCAATCTTGTGGGGGCTGGTAATAATAATAAAATCAAAGTGGTCCCAGTTAAAAAAGGTCGGGACCACAGCTGATTGAAGTCAAATTCATCATGTAGAAGGTAAACGACCTTACCGTTGGCATTTTAATTTCAATCATTGGCACCTGGGACTTGACCTAATTTCTACACCATTTGAGTGTGAATAAAGTAGGTAGAATACGAGTAGACTAGAATAGAATAATAAATACGGGTGTGTCAACAACGAATGGTTAACTTGTCGATATTTTTGACACGTTATGTTTATTCAAATTGTGACATGCCTGTTATTTTTTATTGATAAATAGGTAAATAATAAATAAGGTAACACCTATCTAGAAGTTTAATACTAAATTTAGTCTAAAATTACATACCTACTTAAACAAGATTTCTCACTCCTTGCAGTCGGGTAAAAAGACCCTGATTTATCAATGTATTGATATTTTGAATATGAAACTACCGTGTGACTCACTCATATTAAATGATATTGTAACGGATAACTCACGTCTTAAACCGAGTTTAGCTCGACATGTCAGAAAGAGAGCGGTGGCGCGTAGTGTGCGTGTTGCGGCAGCCGCCGAGTAGCGTGATCCTGAGAAGAAATAGAGGGCTACGAAATAGCCCGAAACATGTCGAGCTAAACTCGGTTTAAGACGTGAGTTATCCGTTACAATATTATTTAATATTGATATTTTGTTAGTAAAATATACGAAACAATTACCACAAAATTATAAGTAAGTACATGGTTCAATGAAAACTTAAAAAAAAAACAATTTAGGAACGGGAGCTTTCCTTTAAATGATTGTCAATTTATATGACATTGAATCGACAAGATGCTCAATACTGTGAAAAATTTAAAGATCCAACCGTTCCAACCGTTTGGCTGTAAAACCTGGCCATATACTTACTACGAAATGCAGTATTTGAACTACTTCGTGTCTTGCTGTCCCGCTGACGCTAATATTATTAAATACGAGACTGAGAGGGACAGTAGGATGCGATCTTTGATTTTCAAACATCTTAGTGCCCCCTTGTGTGCTAGACGACAGACGGACACGTGAGTGACAGCAAAGCGTTCCGTTTAGAACCTTCGAGTAGAGAATTATGTAAACTAAGGTTCTTGCAATAATAAGCAATGAACGGCCCATTCTTTAGCTAACGAAAAATTTCCTTTGCCTCCTCATAGATAATCTTATTTTTTTTAATAAGTAAACAGCAAATTGAATACATCTGTTGAACCTTGAAGCCATCTTTCATCCAATAACGATGCAAAGTTCAGTTAACGTTGATTATGATTACGAATATGAAAACGCGATTATGAAAACTTTAATCGATCCTAATAGGAATATTAAAATTGTCAAAAGGTAATTAATTCACGTTCATGAAATTCCTCTACTCTAGATAACATTCTGTGCCCATTTGTTCCGCTTGTGCCACACACACACACAACAAATGAGTCAAACCGCGTCAATTCAAAAAGTTGTTCATCCTACGCTATTCGTCTAACACACACAGAGACACTAAACTTCTGAACTAAATAAAGTCTTGTTGGAACTTCGCTAAAACTGTGTCACTATTTTTAGCCAAGTCAAGATACGTATCGCTACTTATTATTTTATGGTAATACGTAAATAATCGTTGTATTTTCACAGAGTTTGACTTTTTGCTTTCCTCTAAATAGAAACTAACTTAATTTATTTTCATGCCGGGTTTCGGTAGAGGTATCATGTTACCGCCATCGATTGGAGGCCCCATTCCGCTATGCCAGCAGTAGGTTCCTGGGCTTCACCCTAGATCCAAATTTGAATTGGAAGAATCATGTTGACTCCCTATGTGGCAGGTTAAGTAGTGCAGCCTATGTTTTGCGCAAATTAAAGCCCATTCTGGCAGATGGTGCACTAAAGCAAGCATACTTTGCGTATTTCCACCCGTTGCTTCTGTATGGCACCATACTATGGGGAAACTTCACGGACAGCGGGCGCATTATGGTTCTGCAGAAGCGGGCGGTGCGGGTCCTTGCCGGTATCAACCAAAGGCAGTCGTGCAAAAAAGTATTCAAATCCATAATCCCTATCTTTGTTGTATTTGTTCCATGTTATTATGTATAAGTAGGTACGCGCACAAACATTTGTAGCTTTAGTCGAATGGGCGTAGCCGGTAAAATTACTCGCAGCACGGGCCGCTTATGGGCGGTACCTCACAGAATGGCATTAGCGGGAAAAACCCGCGCGTTATCAGCTCCAAATACTATGAGCACCTACCCTCAAACCTAAAAAGCGAAAAGAGCGAAGAAACGTTCAGCCATCGTCTAAAAGACATTTTGTTGGAAAATGCATTTTATTCAGTAAATGAATTTATAGATTTGACATTTTAATTTAATTCCAAATTTGAAATTATGTTTTTTATTGTTTAAACTATTTTTTATTTTTATTTTTGACATTTTAATTGTTAGTTAGTTATTGTGTTAATTTTTATCCTTGACATTTTAGTCTATATTCATGTTAATTTTAATGCGTTTTCATTATGTATGACAATCCCTAGAGGAGAACCAATCTTATTTTATTTGTAATTTTTCGCATCATGATTGGAATTTTATTTTTATATTATTATTAATCTTATAACCTTTGAGGATTTCAATATAAATTCTTATCCTTAACTGACATTTATGTAAATTATCATGTAATCTTATATTGAATTAATAAATAAACTATACTAAACTACCAGTCTTTACCCGCGGTTTCGCACGCGTAAAACCAGTGCCCTCGTTGTCTAAGGTCTGGAGCTCCCAATTAAATTCTCTATCCTTCTTATCCCGCATCCAATACTATGTGACAGAAGGATTAGTGTTCCGAGTGCGTGAAATAATAATATCTGGGAGCTGAATTTATATTCCGAGGCTTTCCTAAATTCCCGTGGGAATCCCCAAAAATAACGCCGTAGTTTTATTACCACTGCATAAAAAAAATACCAAATATCATGGCTCACTAGACTTGAATTTTTCAGCTCATTTTGGAATTTTACTTGCGGACATCCCAAACTCGTGGGATATCCGGATACATAAATAGTAGGCTACATTGTATTCCCAAAATTGCATCCAAATCCATAAAGCTGTTTTAGTGTGAAAGAGTATACACACGCACTCATAAACTTTCACTTTGTAGGGTAAGTGTACCAGTGAATGAACACTTAAGGAAATTTTCGACTTTGAAAATTAATTTTAGACAGTTGGGTACAGTTTCCTTAAAATATTAATTTTTGTATAGCAAAACCAACTACTCTAGTTGGCTAACATCACTATTATTCAATAGTATTATTGCATAATTAGAAGATATAGCACTATTTAAGGGAAAAAATGGATAATCACCAGTGAATGAACAAATGAAACCAATGAATGAACAACTTTAAATATGATATTTGTTATATTATAAAAATACAAAAGTGAAGTTATATTAACACAACTACATTCAATGTACTTATTTGGTCGATTCCATTTTCTAAATTAATTAAAGTACAAAAATAAGTTATTGTTCATTCACTAGATCTTGGAAAGTTATAAATGAACAAGCTATAAGTGACTTTGTTCATTCAGTGGAAAACTTGAACCAGTTAATGAACTTATATTTTACGTTTGTTTGAATACTAGCCTTTCGATAGATAATATATTTGGATCAATGTCACCGTATACGAAATCTTAATATGACTACTAGAACAAAAAATATTGCAATAATACAAAATGCTGCCATTTTGGAGTCCAGTAATAAAACACTATATTAAAAGGTGATGTTTGTAAACAAATTACATTAAACTATATATGATTAGCTCTAACAGATCTTCAAAGCTTTAAAAACAATACCCAATGAATGGTAGATGCCGGGGACAAATGCAGTAACACATTAGAAATATAGTAACTTTCCTTCTTCGTTACTACTGCTCCATAGAAAAAATGTACAAAATACGTACGTCCACTTTATGTCATCGCCATTTCAAAAGTATTGCTTAGAGGTAGAAGCCAGAACCTAACAAGAAAAGGGCTAATCGAAAAAAAAAATACGAGGCGTGTCTGAAACGTACAAAATTCTTATTATTTCAAAAATGTGCGTTTTGTTCATTCACTAGCACTGTTCATTCACTGGTACGCTTACCCTAATGTTAAGGCTGTTGCACGCGACTTCGTTTGCGTACAATTCATTTATCACTATTCTATGAGAACTGCACGATTTTTCGGAATAAAAGTATTTCCAACGTTTTCATCACTTTTTTATGTCACGTGGTATAAGACAAGGGCAGAAAGAGTTGTTTATGCGACCACGTGCGGCCACGCATTAAGTAGACAATAAGCCGGGAATACACATGCTTGTAGCTCGCACGTTTTTACGCAAGCTTACTCACTAGTGTCAATTTGTACGAAGAATGACGTATGTGCCACCCACTCGTCCGAAAATGTGCGAACTACAGGCATGTGTATTTCCCAGCCATACAGCTAATATCGCCAAGTACGAGTCAAATTCACGCACCTAGGGTTCCGAACAGTCTGGGTAAATGTATACACCACAAAATCGCAAAAAAGCTGGTAGGTATATCAATGTATTGTTATTTTGAGTAATATCACATTTTTTACAACACGAGTAGTACGAGTAGGTAGGTACGAAAGATGAAGCATTGCAAGTATTTTATAGGACCTGGCCCTGAGAGTAAAACATGAAGGATTGGAAAGTAGTAACTTCAATTAAAATCAGTGCAAGCGTCCAATAAATTGCTACGGGCAATACTACAATAGCAATTATTCTTGTTAGCTTAACCTTTGTAAAATCCCGCGCTGTAATTGTTTTGGTTCACAGCGAAGCCCGTCGGAAAAGTATGGAAATTGTGAACAAGCATATTACGCAGACTACTTTAAACGAAATCTACAGGAAATCATAATTTACTGACTTTTGTGCAATGAATTGTCGCAAATGTTGGTATTGCGGCATTCACACCATCACATCGCATCGTAACTTTAAGTAAATCTGTCACACCATGAAGTTTTTGCATTTGATACTGTCCTACTTTATTTGCGAAAATTACATATTTTGCACGTGCCATATTAGTCCGCGTGCATGCATTTGTACTGCACTTTAGTATCACAGTTCTAGAAAATAAGACCATCAAGAGTATCGATAATACTGCTTTTTAGAATTTCAGTATTATCGATCTATTAAAAGTCTATTGATTTTCTACTGTCGATACTTCGTCGATCTCAATGCTATACATAGTCTGCGATAGTCTATCGATATTTTGCTATCTATAGTCTATCATCCTATATTCTTCAACAGTCAATCGCCAGCCCTAATCCGGTCTACTAACTACAACTGCAAGGGTTGTCGCGAAGGATCGCGAACCATGAATATTTTGTATATAGCAACATTATCCGAAGATTCAAATTGCCGCCATTTCTATAGTTGACTATGGTAAGCTGTCATTTGTTTTACATTCTTTGCATAGTTTACCTTCAAATATTTCATACCAAATATAAAGTGCTAATAAGTTGTGATGTGATGTCCTGACTCCTGAGCTGATCTGAAAGCTAAGTTCTAAGTTCTAAGTGCTAAGTTCTAAGTTTTAAGTAGCTAAGTACCTTGGTGGCTGATTAGTCAAGTGATTTACTCTAATAACACATTAGCGAATTCCCTTAATATATGATGAGGTACAACGTTGTTAAAGCCAAGTTTACCTATGGTCTTACAAATTTGCTCGCGCTATGGCGGCCCAGTGGATGAGACATGGTAATATGTCTTTCCTATCATCATTGCGAGAAGGAGACATGGCAATATGTCTGGCTATTCATCCCAATGGAGGAGGCATGGCAATATATCTTTCCTGTCATCATTGCGAGAAGGAGACATGGCAATATGTCTGGCTATTCATCCCAATGGAGGAGGCATGGCAATAGGTTTTCCTATCATCATTGCGAGAAGGCATGGCAATATGTCTGGCGGCTATTCATCCCAATAGAGGAGGCATGGCAATATGTCTTTCCTATCATCATTGCGAGAAGGCATGGCAATATGTCTGGCTATTCATCCCAATGGAGGAGGCATGGCAATAGGTTTTCCTATCATCATTGCGAGAAGGCATGGCAATATGTCTGGCGGCTATTCATCCCAATAGAGGAGGCATGGCAATATGTCTTTCCTATCATCATTGCGAGAAGGCATGGCAATATGTCTGGCTATTCATCCCAATGGAGGAGGCATGGCAATAGGTTTTCCTATCATCATTGCGAGAAGGCATGGCAATATGTCTGGCGGCTATTTATCCCAATAGAGGAGGCATGGCAATATGTCTTCCTATTTAAAGTCGGTATGGATATATATATATATATATATATATATCTGGTTGTTGGCTTATCCAAATTGGTTTGAAAGCTTAGCATTAACTGCGGTTGAAGTCATAGTGACTATTTTACTACAGGTGGTGGACATTATTTGGGGAATAAATATCACCTATATGAGCACCAGGTTAGCGCCTGAGTGAATTGTACATAGCTGAAGAGTGCGGACATCACAGGAGATAGTTTAAGGTATGAGGTCATGTTATTACTTTTGCAATTTCCATCGATATTACTATTGATATTCAGATGAATTAGTTACTATGCTCTTTATTGGGTTTTAACCTGAACTCTGGCAATTATCCTTTATGTGGTGCGGTTAATAAGCGAAGCAGATATCGATTACAATAACCAACACAATAACACAAAGCGCCACAAGGGTGATTGGTGCATGTTTAATGCTTTTACCTTCCCGTCGCTCTTTCTGTACGCGTCGTGCACGCGCCAGACAAGTCCAGGTCCAGCGTTGCTGCTCTCCTTGCCCACTTCGAAATACTGCATGATCGGATTGCTCTCGAGCGGCGGTGGCTGGTTGTTCGTGACGCCGCTCTTCAGCTTGGACATTATGCCCGCCATGCCGGTGCTGAGTCGTCTCACGAGCGGATCTGGTTGCGAGGGTTCCGGCTCTCGGGCTGGTTCACCTGTACAAAATGCCATTACTGTAATAGATGATGATATTCGAAAGACCAAGCGTCCAGATTCCGGTGGCTCGGGCACGTGGAATGTTTGGGAGAGGATCAAGCCGTGAAGAGAGCGTACTTGGGACGACCCAGTGGACGCATACGCTCGATTGTTACAAAAATGTAGATGTACAAAAATGTAAAGATAAATATTTCGCAAACGAATCACTGTATCGAAAAATCGTCTTCACAACCCTAATCATTTTAAAAGGCCTATCCAACGATACCCCATACTATAAGCTTAGACGAGAAAAATAACCCTCCAGTTAACGTCTGTGGGTGGTACCTAGGTACCCTACTATTCATAGTTATATAGAATAAGCTTAATCATGTTCGAACGAGATAACAGCTTTTCGTAACAAACACGGTTTATTTTCTGCTAAGCGGATTAGTTCTCAGAATACCATGCACATAAACAGGAGTAAGTAGCTAAAAGCGGAAAATAGAAAATTGCCAAGTTAATACGTTACTGAGCCACCGTGACATTTTAAGAACACAATAGGTACAGGGCGGCCACGCCGTACAAAATACGCGTTCTTGAATCTAGGGTAAAACCTCCAGTGAATGAACACTTAAGAAACTTTTCTACTTTGAAAAATCACTACTCTGTACTTATTAATTATTGTAATGGTTTTATGTAATTTAATCAATCGTTATTTAATAAACAAGAATTTAATTTCTGCGATTTTTTATTACGTGTATAGTTTTTGAGTTATGAAAGAATTTATAAAAAAGTACCCAAAAACCTAGTAAATGAACGAAAAAATTAATGAATGAACAGAGAAAAAACCCAGTGAATGAACATTATTTATATAGTTTTAATCAACATTTAGAAAAGCATTTTTAACATAAAACGATGTTTTCTTCTTCAGTTATTATTATATAAAATCTTGAGGTAGGTACAACACCTTCAGTATTCCAATTATGTTTCTGTATTACAAAAATACATAATGAACGTCTTGGGTAAAATGACTTGTTTTATGCTCTTGTTGTACAATCTAATATTATTAAGAAGTCCAATTTAGGAAGTAAAACTATCGTGCATTTCGATCACGTCCATCGTTACCTACGTTGTTCATACATAGGGTTAGTAGGTATCTAGTAAATGAACAAAGCCAAATTTCTATAGTCCATTTACTAGATTTTTCATTCCTATGAATGAACACGTAGTGTCCCAATACTAGTTCAAAGAAACAGAATCGTTTTCTATGCACAATCTGAAATCACAACCTTAATACGATTACGTTAACATTTAATTTTAGGAAAAAAACTATATTGAGCCGACACCAGTAAATGAACAGACTGTTCATTTACTGGTTTTAGAACATTTGATAAGCCAGTAATGGAACACCTAAAAATATCAACTTAACCGCAAAATAAGCCACTAAAGAGTACAATTATAGAAAATTTAACTCTTAATCTAACCAATAGCTAAACTTTATAGTGGTATACATGAAATAAGCAGTTCAAATGTTACTCCAAACATGCACTGTTCTTACTTGGGATCTAATTTTTCCATACAAAACTTCAAAAGCAGAAATACGTGAACTTCAAACGCCTGCCATGTTGAAATTGGTCGAAAATAAATTTACCGATTTTTGCCATTGCATAGGAAATCGAGTTACCGGTAAGAAAAAAAATACGACAGTTGGTGGAAATGGCTATATTGCTTATTTTAGGCAAAAAACGTGATTTTGTTCATTCACTGGGGGGGGTTCATTCACTGGAGGGTTTACCCTACATAGGCACGACGACGTCAGCTGTACACGCGACAATGTGTGCGTAAGCTGCACAGGGCTGACTATTGCAAAACCGTATAGTACTTTATGTGCTACCAATGACATTTAAAGGTACTCATATGTAGGAATGGCTTAGATATGTGCAAATAAATGTAATCGTTAATCTTACCTATTTAGAGGATATTCTGGCAAAACAGAATAAGTGCAATTTTTTTAAAGTTACATACATAGGCATACTCAATGTTTTCTGCTTTATTTATCTAGCAAAACTACCTACCTACCTACCTTCACTAGCGTTTGCAGGTTTCCTTACCATGCTTTCCTTCACCGTAAATCTCATGGTAAAATTCAAATGTAATTTTCGACAGGTGCGTGCCCGGGCTCGAACCGACACCCTCTGTTTGTAAAGCCATAGGTCAAACCACTAAGCTGCCACGGCCTACTAGTCTAAATTTGAATACTGTCAACCCTTTAATTACTTCTCCACCAATTTTGATAAGGCGTCGTTGAAACTGCCCAAAGTAAATAATAAATACATGTCATGGGACACTTGACACCAATTGACCTAGTCCCAAACCAAGCAAAGCTTGTACGATGGATACTAGGCAACGGATAAACATACTTATATAAGTATATACTCGTAGATAAATATATACATATTAAACATCCAAGACCCGAGAACAAACATTCGTATTATTCATACAAATATCTGCCCCGGCCGGGAATCGAACACGGGACCTCAAGCTTCATAGTCAGGATCTCTAATCACTTGGCCATCCGGTCGTCAATTGCCCAATGCTAACTGCAGCTTTATAATCACAGATTGGCATTCGTGTTGTTGACCCATGGTGATTAATCGTGAATGTTGTACTACAGGTAATACAGGTAATTACTTTCGAGCTTGAATTTTTAATTTGAATTTTTGAATTTGAATAGGATAGAGTCTAGTACTCTCTAAGTAGCGGTGGTACACCGAATGGTTGTAATAGTCCTAAGTTTGTACCCGTTCACTCAGAAACAGGCCGCAGCTGAGTTACGGGTTTTGAAATGAATATGGGCCTAGAACGACACACAGTTACACAGTTTTACCAAAAAACAAATCTGTAATATCATGTTTTACATTAAAAAACAAAGTAAAATCCTGGAAAACTCTGACCGATGGTAGTACTTTTTGACAGCAAACTAGCACCCGACTAAATTAAATAACATTTTACTTGAATAGCTGCTTAACGACAGATGCCTTTTGAAAATGACTGGTGTATTAGCCACAGAAATCGACCAATGAGCAGCGGTGCATTTGATGAATCTAGAATAAAACTGACACAACTCGAAATATTCTCATTTAAAACTCAAGCAGATTCTGTTCAGAACAGAGTTTATTTTGGAAATATGACTATTTCGAATTGTGTCAGTTCATTCTAAACTTGCGAATAGGCGCCAAATGCACCACAGCCTATTGGTCAATTTCTGTTGCCTGTGGGCTGTTATACACAAAAGTAATAATAGTAATAATGGGGTACGCTTGGCATTGAGCTGAGTGCACTCTATTGCATTTCCTACCTCTATACTCAATAGGGTTAGCCATCCGCGGTGACGTTAACACCTTGACGTTGACTCTACCATAGACTTTACTGTAATTTTTATTTGTGCAGACGTAGACTACATTATTCCATTATGAATTTGATGACGCCACGTCAACAATAAATTAATATATTTATTTAATGTAGATAGGATTCATTAAAAACAAAAATACCAAAATTAGTTTCTTAAAATAGTCTATATTATTATTATTAAATGTTGAAAAAATAAGTATATTTATCAAATAGGTAAATTATAAAAACCATACAAAAAAAATATGAAGCATGACCAATTACTAATTTACCTTGTTAAGCCAAGTTATGATGGTCTGTCTCAAAGCGCTGACACTATAAAAAGTCACAAAAGTCACATGTAAAAGAGCCCTTTGCGGCCTACTTGAAGAAAACTAATATACCTTAATGAGCGCCTTGTGACAGAGATTTTTTCGAACCGGTGGTAGATTTTTTCGCATTAATTAGTGCTTGTTTTAGCCTAAATTGAATAAAAGTACCTACATTGTTGTAGAGGCTGAAAAGTAAGCAATAGATGAACGAGTTAGTTTATAATACGAGTTCATCTATTGCACTTTTGGCCGAGACTAAATTGTGCTTTCACGATCACTGCGAGGAAATAAAAAATATTTTCTCAAAAATGTCCGTAAAAGGCTACACATTTTTCCTTACATATCAGAAGGCTAAGTGCATAATTTATGGTCAGCGAGAAATTAAAAAGTTAAAAAGATTGCAGGCGCGCTAGCTCGACGATAATTTATTATTGTCGAGTCTCAAACTTTTAAAAAGTGAATACGCCTATGGAAATGTTGGCACAAGTCGTATACAGCATACTCAAATGGCTGCTATCAGTTATTTTGCTGGAACTCCAGACTTTTTTTATTGGATCTGAAACAGCTTGTGGTGTTTTCGGTGGAAAAATACACCTACTGTTTTTTTTAATGAAAAAAGGCGGGAAAGCATGAAAAATTTTATTGGAATATAATTTAATGTCATAATATATTTTGTTCAGAAACGGTTTACCTATGCTAATTTAATGCAAAATGCCACAGCATCGCAGTGGGTTGGGCATGACGAGGACGACGTTTTATGTAAGACTATATTTGATGATAGTTTTTCTCTGGCAACATTTCGTTATTGCGTTTCGTTTCATGAAAAGACAAAGATTTTTTAGAAAAAACTAGCATTATTACGTCTCATTTTATTTTTGATCCATATTTCTGATAAAATGACTGTTTTAAAAAGTATTTTTTTATTGTAAGAGATTTTATACTTTAATTATTTTACTTTCTCTGAACATTAAACCAAAATTTGCAAGAATAAAACGTTTGAAACGATGTATAACTCATATCAATTTAAATGTTTACTTTTTAGCCCTACGTAATTTACCTACTGACAAGTGTGTTTTTATTAAGTAGGATTATGTGAAATATTTGTATTGCAGTTTGCCATTGTGTCAAAAAAATGTCGTTGGCGAGTTGAATTGTTCAATATTTCAATCTTTACCCGTCGTAATAATTGGTTTAATAATGACCGCTAAGTTTAAGTGGGCTGGTCATGTCTGCTAGAAACAAACGGAGGTCTTTGCCCAATACTGGGGTACATTAACGGACTAAAAAAAGTAGGTTGTTTGCTTAAAACGTATAATAGCGTGAAATTATGTTCGCACGAAGTACCAAACCATCACCTTGTTGTCTCTGTTGTGGTACCAATTGTGCTAGGCTGAGCATTATTGTCCACTGTGTCATCATCATCTTCAAAAACGTCATTCACTTCCACTGCCATGTTGTGTAGCACTGCACAGGCCACTATGATATTGGCTGTTGATTCGATTTGTAGCATTTGAACATGGCGGATGTAGACAATATCTTATTTTGCTATTTCTGTTTCTTTGGCTAGTTGAAGTATAATTTTGATAGTGTTTTATGCGGCGATTAACCTTAACTGTGAACAGTGATCACAAAATTCTATATTTCACTCGTTTCCGACATTTTTTAATGCGCAAGTTGTGTCCACGTGGTTTCTGGAATTTTACTATCAAGTTGCAAAAACTACAACCACCGTACAACGTCCCTCTCAAAGAGAGTTTACTTTGACACTGGCGAAATTGTCCAATTAATTAGGACAGAAAAGCCTTATTTTAAAAGAGAAGAAGCAGAATATTGGCTGTTGTTGACAGTTTGGTCGCTATCGTAAGTAAAAGTAAATGCTTAAGTAAAGAAAATGGTGACTATATTACTTGGCTGAGAATTCTAACATTTGACTGTTCAATTTTCAAGCAATAGCTCAACTATAGAATAAAAATCGTTGCTTGAGTAATTAATTTTACTCAAGTAATGGCCTTTACTTCTCTATAAATACGGGTAACTGAATTTATTTCAACCTGATATATTTCTGTTCCAAACTGATACTAGTGAAACTATTATGCACATTAATTGGTGCAAGCTAATTAACTCCGTCGAGTTTCAACGCGTTAATTAATATACTTGCGCTGCCTTTCTTAATGTAAATATGCGCGCGAATGTTACGGCTTTAAATTTTATGTTGTATTAATTAATACTTAATGACATTAGTGCTTTTATATTCCTATTTTATGTAACACTAGCCATTATTCCCGGCTTCACTCACGTAAAGTTTTGTCGGTAATTAAAAAAATACGTTTACCTACGTTTTTATCTGAATACCTACATTTCAGTGAATGATAAGTATTTTGTTGTATTGTACATATTATATTAATAAAACCATTTTTAGATAAGGAATTTTATAAAGAACATAAATAAGTTCACACAGAAGTCAGCACAGAACTAAGGTCATCGACATAGCTCAGAGAATTAGCAAGTTGAAGTGGCAGTGGGCTGGTCATATCTGTCGAAGAACCGACAACCGCTGGAGTAAACGAGTTCTTGAGTGGAGACCACGTCTTGGCAAACGTAGCGTAGGGCGCCCTCCGGCCAGGTGGAGTGACGATTTGCGAAAGGCTGCTGGTAGAAGCTGGATGCGTCTAGCCGAGGACAGGGCGAAATGGCGCTCTTTGGGGGAGGCCTAGGTCCAGCAGTGGACTGCTATAGGCTGATGATGATGATGATGATAAATAAGTTCGCGGATGAGCAAAGTAGTAATTGTTTTAGTTCTTTTATTTGACGCGTAATTCAGGGATTTAATTTTTTTTATAATAAATCATCATCATCATCTCAGCCCATATAAGTCTTACTGCTGGGCACAGGCCACCTGTCCTCTAAAAGGGCTTGAGTCGTAGTTTCCACGCGGGCCCAGTGCGGTTTGGGAACTTCACACAAACCTTTGAATTGCTTCACTAGTTTGCGCTGGATTCCTTAGTAAATTCTAAAGTAATTTTGAACATGACATTCAAAAATCTTAGAGATGTGAGTCCCGATTAGAACCCACGATCCTTTGCTTGAGAAGGCATAGGTCCAGCCGCTAGGTCACCACGATGTAATGTAAATAAAGTAAATAATGCAAATTATTTTTTTCAGGTCTGTGCCAGCCTTGGCTTAAAAAAATATTTTTCACTTCTCATGCTCGTAAAGTTCGTGTTTATGCTGGATCTAGGCGAAATAAAATGACTTTTTATGAACTAGTGCATATAATAAAATCTTAGCTATCTTCGGGCATGTACTTTGTCGTTTTACAGCAACATACTTAACACCATACAAATTTAACAATGTGTTAAAACGACAAAGTTAAAAAGTGGTCCGCTAGGTACTTTTGATGATGACTGTACATACATATGTCGATGAATGGAGATGAAGGAATTTGTTAATGTAATTCCTGAGCACATTCTCCAAAATGTCCCCCTAAAAAAAAGATACGAGTATACAAGCCACTATTGCTATTATACTTACTAATATTCATTTATCATAATCACAAATCACAATTAAATTCCCCACGGACGACCGAGCTGGGCTAATGCAAATACGTTTTGGGATCGGAAGCGCCAATAAGGCTCTCTATTTACTCCGATACTCGATTGAGGGCAAATTAACTTAAATCCCGTCGGACGTGTGTCTATTATCAGATCGACCGCCCAGTATAAACGCATTAAGTAATAGCTTTGTTTGTAAACAAAAGCGACGAATTTGCCGTTTTACAATCCTGTATTGTTCAGGCGCACTACGCGCTACGCGCATATCTGACCGGTGAGCGTTTTCTGTGTTCATTGCGTGTCCGAGATACTTACTGCGCTGTGGTTTACTGATAGCACCTCCGATAGCACACGTAATGTACAGAGATAACACTCGCCGCGACGTCGGCAGAGTGCTGGAGAGGATGCCAATTGGATACCTTAAGTTTTCTGGGATGGTCCATATTATTATTAGTTTTATCGATAGTAGACTTATTTAATGTAGCTCACTCCTGTAGATTTATTTTCACTTGCCGTTTTATTTGTAAAAATAAATTGAAACTTTATTTCGGCAAACCACACGTTTCGTGAGATTAATAGGTTTTGTGCCTTGGTCTGTTTGATTTAAAAAGAGAGGTCGTGTTGACAGCTGTCAGTTGTCCAATGTCGTGTGTACACACACGCGTACGTACAGGAGTGAGCTACATACATTATATAAGTCTACTATAGATAAAAAATATAATACAAGGTGTTTTTATACATTTGTATATGTAAATGACCTAACTTTAATGGTAAGCCAAAAGTCGGGTATAGTTAGTTATGTTTGCTGACGACACGTCTTTACTGTTCAAGGTTAGTAGAAAAGATACCGGCTTCATTGAACGCAATGAAACCCTGGCCGTGATATCCGCATGGTTTGCTGCCAATAATTTGTTACTAAATCCTAAGAAAACCAAATGTATTAAATTCTCGTTGATAAATTCATCTAACTCGAATTCAGTTTCTAATATAAAGTTAAATGGTCAAACTATTGAATTTGTAAAATCAACAGTATTTTTAGGAATAACGCTCGATTTTAAACTACAGTGAGGACCTCACGTCACAGCAATCGCGGATAGATTGAGCTTTTGCAGTTTGGAAAATACGACAACTAACCGATGTGGCGACGGCACGGTTGGTGTATTTTGCTTACTTTAATAGCAAGATTGTTTTTTTGGAATCTAATATATATACTTCCAAATAAAAGTAGTGTGTTAAGGCGGGGTGTTCTAAATTTAAATTAACGATGGAAGAATTCGAAAATGCTGATTTTGTTTTATTTGTATCATGACTAAAAGTAATATTATATTAAAATTAGAAAAAGATAAAGAAGCGTAATATTATTACAGTAAGGTTTATTTTGTACTGATGGTTATTCTTTACATAACTTTTTACGGTGACTTTGAAACGTTTTGCAAGTTTATAAACAGAACAGAACCGCATATCACGTTCGCGTGTCATCGTCTATACCCGAAGCGTGCTTCTAAAAATCCGAAGGTTTTTTTAAGAGCTCACGGAGTGTAAAAGCTTGTAATAATAGATCACGTTATTTATAATACCGTATTATGTTTCATTTCATCCTTATTTAAATGAAATAGATAAATACTGAGTTCAAATGCGGCCCTGGTTTACCTTTGAAAATTTAATATCGTTACATAAACATTTCAATTTTAATTAATTGGGGAGAATTTTATAAAATATATGAATTTACGTGTGACATGTGATGATATCCGCCTTTCTACAGTTTCGGATGTTATTAACGCACTTTAATATTAGGTACACAAGACGGCATTTTTTAGAATATAACTCCTTGACACAACCCCTGTCACACACGTCAACAAACTAAAGTGAAACCTTCACCAAACCGAGCCGTGAACATTTTTTGTGCGTCGTTTTAAAGTAAGAAACATATAATGTATAGGTACTAAGTATACATAGATGTCAATGTCACCATTTCACCACCGTACGTCACCAGCATTAAGATGTAACCATCGACGGCCTGCAAAAATATCTGATCATTGGTGGAAGGCATATATATATGACGATCTAACACGGTATAAGTATGTGATGATTTGTGGCCGGTATAAATATAGTTTTTTGGTAACGGCTTAAGTATCTGACATTGGGCTGCCTAAAAATATCTGATATTGCACAAAATTAAAATTGTGTAATCCACTATCAGCATAAATATCTATTCACTGTGAACGCATAACCATCGGATCACAGGTGGCATAAACATCTAACACGATACAAAATCGAAAATATGTCACCAATCTGCAAATATGAAATTTATTTTCTCGTTTTACGAATAGATTTTGAATACAACGATCTGACACTTCACGAGAAGAGTGCAGACTTGTCACTGCATATGCCCGTCTCACGTTTTACAAATCCTAATTTTATGAAAGAACATACTTAATTTTGAACATGAAACTACCGTGAGACTCACTCATATTAAATATAATGACCCGGATAACTCACGTCTTAAACGTCACGTCGCAGTGCGCGTGTTGCAGCAGCCGCTGAGTCGCGTTGCTCCGAAGACGAAGGGCTACGGATTAGCCCGAAACATGTCGAGCTAAACTCGATTTAAGACGTGAGTTATCCGGGTCATTATATTTAACATACTTAATAAATAATTCTTTGTAGCTTTTGAAATAAGAACAATATATCGTGCGTGGCATCGTGATTTTCTAGCAAGGAGGTTAATTTAAGTCGGTTAAACTCTTTCTTTTATTAAAAATGCATGAAAAATAATGTTACGTCAGACGTCAACAATAATTGTTTTTTTTGGATGTAATGATAAATTAATTTGGTAAAACATGCATTGGCACCTAGGTTTAGCTGTATTTCCGTTACTATAATGCAATGAAATAAAGTCAAACGTTTATGCTGATAGTGGATTACGTAATTTTGATTTTGTGCAATATCAGATATTTTTAAGCAGCCCGATGTCAGATACTTATGCCGTTACCCAAAAACTATATTTATACCGGCCACAAATCATCACATCCTTATACCGTGTTAGATCGTCATATATAATATGCCTTTCAACAGTGATGACATTTTTTTGCAGTGCTGTCCATATTATTTATGCTTGTGACTGTACGAGAAGACGCGAAGAGCGACCCTTATGACAATTATTTGTCATTCTAGGGTCATTCACACAAAGCGTTTCGTTTCATCTTTTACAACGCGGGTTGCTAAGGAATATAATTCACTCCCATCGTCTGTTTTCCGGATAAGTACAATTTAGGGTTAGAGTGGAGAAATCTAAATCAGTGATTTATATCCGGCCTCATCCACACTTACCATTAGATGCGCTAGAGATCCATCGCCTGGTAAGTTTCAAATAAAAAAACCTCTCACAACCCGGCTTATTTTACTAGTGTAATTTTTAACAAAAAACATTATATTTATTTAGGTACTTAACTTTGAAATATACTTAACTGCTAACTCTAAATGGGTAACAGAGCGGCGTGACGTAAGTATAAAAAAACAAAAAAATGAACCATGAAAACAATAAAACAATTTTCTACCAGTCTGAAGTCGGTCGGTGCCTCAGCACGAGCCAGCAGGAGTGGACCTATAGTCATCTACCTCAATTACGCACTTTATATTGGGCTTCAATCACTCCTTCTGGCTCGTGCTGGGGCACTGACTGACTTCAGACTGGTAGAAAATTATTTTCATGGTTTTTTGTAGTCGGTTCAATTTTTTGTTATAAATTTTTTATTTCACGCTTTTTGGTGTAAATAATATAAGATACAATAGTTTAATATCAACTGCTCGTCACCTTTTACGAACGATTGCTTTTTCCGATGCGGAGACGTTCATTATTGAGGAGTCCTGGTGCTTCGGATCACCACCCGTTTTAGCATATGCATTACGAGGAGCATAAATTGCTTAGCAACTGTGTCAAAGTAATTAAAATTCAACCCGTGAAATACACAATTGTTATTGAGTAGTAACTCCGATGGTCAACTGTGGTCTTCATCATCAGTTTCACTTCACCAAATGATGATTTTCAATAGCAAATGCACGAGTTACTGCTAAATATATCCAAATTACCATAGGTGTCCCTACAATATTTGAAGAGTTCCCTCGATTTCCTTAAGATCCGATCATCAGATCCTAATTTGCTGCTTATGGGAGCTAATTGAAAGCATTCCTAGACGAATAAAAAAAAATCAAATCGGTTCATAAATGACGGAGTTCTGAGGTAACAAACATTAAAAAAAATACAACAGAATTGATAACCTCCTCCTTTTTTTTGAAATCGGTTAAAAATTATACCGGCTGGGTCAGGGGGGCTACTACGAAATTCAAAAATCTAAGTTCTTAACGTACTGTCCCTCTCACTCTCGTACTAAATGATTTAATATTAACGAACGCGGGAAGTTACGAAGTTCGAATTTTGCACATCGTAGTATAGGGCCAGGAGCAAATAATCAAAGCATTGATCGTACTCGTCAAACTGAATGCCATTAGCTCAGCGACTTTCAAAAATAATTGAGTTTTTAGATTTTTCCTTTTTCATAAAAATTAAATAGTATTATCATTTACTCGTATCAATGTAACCTAGTGCCATCCACGAAGACGCGTGATTTTGTCAAAATTAGCCATTAATGACATTGTAATAATAAGAACCACGGCACGCGCCATCGTGAATGACTGACTACCTATACGCTATCCTAGAGTCCAATTAACGTCGCCTGTCACGTTACAAACATCAAAATATGTTGCTTTACTTTGTCTCTTCTCTCGAATAAACTTTACAAAAATTACAACACTATTTTTTTAATGTCGCTGAACTAATGTTGTTCAGTTATAGATTAAGATAAATATTAGTTTCGTCTTTTCTCTGTTGGTTGCCATTATTGGCTGTCCTATTTGTAAACTTATCGCTAATTCCCTATTCTCTATAAGAATGAAGGGATTAAACATATCCTTTTGCATTATGATACTTACTCAGGGTATGTTTGCCCAGTTTCAAACTGTAGTTTTAGTGGTTTTAGCTGTGCGTAATGTGTGTCGTCTGTGGTTAAGTTAATCGCAAAAGGTATTGCCCTATTTTATTCTTTACGTTTACTCCCGACTTCCAAGAATTACTTAATAATAATTATGATTGTTTTTTTTTGAGTCTTTTTGTACTCCAAATTTGTTACTTTTACGGGTATCCCGTGAAACCATATCGAAAATACAAACTGAGACATGGATGCACAGAAAAACCAGAAAATGAGACCAGCGCTGGGAATCGAACCCAGGTCCTCAGCAATCCGTGCTGCGTGCTATAACCCCTACACCACCGCTGGACAGGAATCTAGACACGAATTTTTCCTATGCATACATATCTCAGGTTGCTTATTTCTACTACGCTACTTATGCAGCAGCACTAGCGACATCTATGTTCCGCTCTCATCGAGAGACGTCACACTTTCGGAACCAACCGCTCACCCAGACAAGAGATGTCGCTACTAAGCAATCAAATTATGATTGTTTTTTTGTAGTCTTTTTTATTTTTAATAATAATTATTTATTTGTCGATTTGTCACTATTGTGCCGTTTTTGTCAAACTTAAAAACTAAAATTGCTAAAAGTGGCTCCGAAGCTCTGCCTACCGAATTTGGGAATACAGGCGTGAAGTTTGTGTGTTGTGTTGTGTATTTGTTTGAAAGCAGGTGTACATAAATTCAGAATCTCCACTCCCTACCTAAAAATAGGTGTACAAAATTAAATTCCCTAAATAGATCTTAAACATATACATACTGGCATGCGTAATGATAATAACAAAGTAAACACAATATACACTCACAAGCTCAGTTGTTACTTCGTCACGCGATAGACATTATTATGTTGTTATGTTTCGAATGTATGTAAATATATCTGATTTCTGTTTTTATTTCCCGCTGTCGGATTTTTAAAATAAAACGTGGAACGACTGATTGTCCTATTGAGTAATGACTCTACGCTGTTACATATAGGTAGGTACTATTATTCGTGTATGCCATTGTTTCAGACGTTTAAATTGCTCTGAAGTGTAATATTCCGCACGAGTGAAACGTTACATTACACATTGAGCCGTGTGTCCCGGGCGCCCCGATAGTGTAATGTAATGGAACGGTACGAGTATGTGTCCCATAAACATAAAACCGGCCAACTTCGGTGATAACGCGTCAACAATTTTAGCTTCTTGATTGACAACTCAAGGAATCCGATACGAGCGACGATTTTGAGCTCCGCTTAGCAGGAGCAACATTGTTTCAGGAATTTCAAATAGCTATCCACCCTATACGGAATTTACCTACAATGTAGAAATTTAGTACGAGCGGAATGAAGCTTTTCACAGGATTTTATGGGGTTCTATTGCCGTCTCCTTTAAGCTGTGGTTTAGCAAGTCAAGACGGAAATTTTTGAGTAGCTTTATTGACGCGCGAGTAATTTTGTATATTTGGATTGAAAGAAAGAAAGGAAGGAAACGAGTCGACCACGTTATCTTAAAATGGTTTTATTGAATCGCTTTGAATGCTCGCTCTGATAAATTCATTTGAGGACAATACTGCGGCGTCAAAGTGCAACTGCATACAACTGCGCAGCCAGCACTAGTACAAAATAAACTGAATCCCCGCCAATCCAACACGCCAGAGCTAGCACCGGGGTTTTTGGAGTTGTGTAAACATTTCACGTCAATGGAGAATATGCAAGCCTTTTTGAGTTTGTTTTTTCTAATTCATATTTTATATCCATAATGTTTGACGAACCGAGTTATGGAACATTTTTTTGTGGAACAATACGACTAACTATTTACATACCTAAACGTTTTAAACTGTGAATGTGATGTCATATAACACGCAGACCATAAAAAATCCAGACGAAACTCAATTTCCCTTAGAAATAAATATATAGAATTTTACGTCATTCGTTTTTTCTCTTATATCTCGTTAAGTTATTTAAGAGAAATCTGTGTTTCACGCACATTTCATTTTACGGGCAGATTCGTAAAATGAAAAAGGGTGCCTGTGGGAAAGACTAGCGCTAAAATCGGCACCGTGTAACTGCGGCACGCTTCCGTGCCAGTTATTGGCAGAGAAATTTTGGCGCCGCAAAATTGTCCTCGCGTAGACATACCACCACTAATACGAACCTAACACGAAACTTGACTTTTCAACTCAACAGCAAAATAATTAGGTACAGTCCCCGGCGATAAAGATTGCACATCGATCTTTGGAACGAGACTCGGCTTATTACGGTTTCGTAAAGCGTTGTCACACACACTTTGTGTCGGTCTCAGTCATTGTACAGGTGCAGTAGAGTATGGACGCATTTCGATAAAAATATGTATATAATAAAGAGTTGTTAAAATATTTCAACTTTAAATTGTACGATGGCATTTCTAGGAAAAAGGGGAAAACCTTTAGACAGTCAGTCAAGCGAAATTATTTGCAATATTTATAAATATTTTTAGCGGAAGCCGATAGATGTAGAAAGGTGGAGGATGACAATATAAGTCATTATTGCAAGAAGGTTCAAGAGCGATTTGCAAATGCCACTGGAATTTCAAGAAGAACTTTGAACAATTATAATAAATTAAGTCAGTACAGTCAGTCAGTAGTAGGTAATGGTGTACGATTTTTACTTCATATTTAATGAACTATCCTTTTTATAGTAAGTAGTTGCAACGCTCTCTATAGATATCCGAAGCTTACATGTCATTAATTTGACGAACTAATTAAGTCCATAAACTTAGACAAGTATGTTATATAAAACGCTTAATTAATACGATGATTGATGGAGTCGCCAGTGTTCGGAAATAGTCGTAAACAGCCAATTATTGTCTCTTTCCAAAGACCGATGTGCAATCTTTATCACCTTGTACAGTCGAGTTCATAAACTTTTGAGCAAAAATTTGATCAAAAATATCTGAACACGACTCTATTGTTAACGGCATAGATTAGAAGCAATAGGATTAGAAAAGTTTAATGCAACTAAGTAATGATCTATTGCGTTTACGAGTTTCAAAACTAGCTGTGCTCGCGACTTCTTCCACTCGCCCTGCTGGATCGTGCTGAGGCACCGACTTCAAACTAGTAGAAAATTATTTTCAAGATTTTTGAAGTCAGTTCCATTTTTTGTTAAAATTCTGAATGTAAATACTTAACTTGGTGTTATAAATGCCAAAATCGCTATAGGTGTGCTTTAAAGGGTTTCTTTCGATTTCTCTAAGATCCCATCATCAGATCCTGACTTTATGTCAATGGGACCACCTCGGAAGTACGCCCTTTAGAGCAAAAAAATAATTTTGAAATTCGGCCCAAAATTGATGGAGTTATCGCGTAGCAAAGACACAAAAAAAACATACAGACGAGTTGAGAACCTCCTCCTTTTTTGCAGCCGGTTGAAAATTTATAAAATTCTTTCAATTGACATATCTCTAGGTTTCCGGGCCAAAATGGCAAAAACGTAGCCCTTATAGTTTCGCCATGTCTGTCTGTCTGTCTGTCTGTCCGTCCGTCTGCGGCTTTGCTCAGGGACTATCAATGCTAGAAAGCTGTAATTTTGTACGGATATATATGTAAATTATGCCAACAAAGTACAATAAAAAACGAATAAAAAAATTTTTTTAGGGTACCTCCCATAGACGTAAAGTGGGGGTGTTTTTTTTTGTCATCCAACCCTATATTGTGAGGCATCGTTGGATAGGTCTTTTAAAACCATTAGGGGTTTGCTGAGACAGTTTTCGATTCAGTGATATGTTTGCGAAATATTCAACTTTAAAGTGCAAATTTTCATTAAAATCGAGCGTCCCACCTTCTCTAAAATCTAAACCAGTGAGTGGAAAAACTTGAAAAAATTCAGGATGGTAGTAAGTATATCAAACTTTCAAGGAAAACTATAACGGCTAAGTTTGCTTGAGCATTATTAGTAGTTTATGAGTAAATAGCAGCCTAAGGTATAAAATATACCTAAACATGGAAGATTCCGTATAATATACGAAATTCTTAGAAAAATATTACTTAATTTTTTCGTATTGGCTACGGAACCCTATTTTGGGCGTGTCCGACATGCTCTTGGCCGGTTTTTTTCGTAATGGCTACGTAACCCTATCTTGGGCGTGTCCGACACGCTCTTGGCCGATTTTTATTGTATTG
Source organism: Choristoneura fumiferana (assembly GCF_025370935.1). Lineage (NCBI taxonomy): Eukaryota > Metazoa > Arthropoda > Insecta > Lepidoptera > Tortricidae > Choristoneura > Choristoneura fumiferana. Next base: position 34,775,505 of record NC_133472.1, read on the forward strand.
TGATCACTATTGAATAATGATAGTGAGAACTACGCATAAGTGCTGAATTTTAAATCGATACAATTAAAAATCAAAATCAAATTTTCCTTTCAAAATTAGTTCATCTGTAGCTATAAAGGTAAAGCTAGTAAAATCGTGCTAAAACCCCTTAAATGACTGGTAGCGAGAGTACAATACTCACAATATGCTAATATAAGTCCTAGTTAAACATAAGTATGATTTTATATATCACAATAGTACATTGTGTCTTAAGGGCGGTAAATAAGGAATTACGAACGAGAGTCTATTAGAAGCCCGAAGTCGAAGACTGAGAGCTTTAATGAGTCGAGGTTCGTAATTTTAGTACCGCTCGTGCGACATACAATGTTTTTCATCACATTTGCGAGTAAAATTTTCTATTTGTAAAAGAATAGTACATTGTGTCTTAAGGGCGGTAAATAAGGAATTACGAACGAGAGTCTATTAGAAGCCCGAAGTCGAAGACTGAGGGCTTTAATGAGTCGATGTTCGTAATTCTAGTACCGCCCGTGCGACATACAATGTTTTTCATCACGTTTGCAAGTAAAATTTTATATTTGTAAAAGAAAAAATATAATTCTTCCAAATATTGGCGATACCTTAGGCTGTGCTCTTGGCAACGGCGCCCTCTACCTCCCTCGGCATGCGCCGCAACGTGCGTGTGCATGTGGTGGTCCATGTAGTCCTGCAGCAGCGCGTGCAGCGCCATCAGTACGGGCACTGACTCATTTACCGTCCTTGGGCTTCATGACAAAAAAATGTGTACGCACAATGACTCATTTACCGACCACTGGTTTCATGACAAGCACATTAAGGTCGAGGGTTTTATTTGGGGAGTTGCAACCAAGGTAGCCTGCATGTTACGACACTGTTTACGAGCAAGTGTGATGAAAAAAATATAATTGTTCCAAATATTGGCGATACGGCGGCTGCGCTCTTGGCAGCGCCGCCCTCTACCTCTCGCAGCATGCGCCGCAGCGTGCGTGTGCATGTGGTCCTGCAGCAGCGCGCGCAGCGCAGCAGCATCAGTACGGGCACTGACTCATTTACCGACCTTGGGCTTCATGACAAAAAAATGTGTACGCGCAATGACTCATTTACCGACCACGGGTTTCATGACAAGCACATTAAGGTCGAGGGTTTTATTTGGGGGGTTGCAACCAAGGTAGCCTGCATGTTTCGACACTGTTTACGAGCAAATGTAATGAAAAATAAAATTCTGCTCTACAGATTCTTCTTTTGCAGAAAAAAGGGATTTATTCACTCATTTCCAATGTTCTTTCTCTAATACGCTTACCCTACCTATTGTTTAATCTCTTTTGCTTCGTAGTGAAAAGCTTTAGGTTCATTAATCACTGTTATTGAGCTTTTAAAGTTTAGTTACAGGAAAGCCAAAGACGTTTCTTTATTACCTATATAAATGTAAATACATTTATTTATGTTAACATCCTTTATCCGCTGCTTTGCGCGTGTGAACCATTTAGATCTAGGCAATTGAATTTGAATTTTAAGATTTTAGGTAATCAATTCTGATGGGAATTCCTAAAATATCGGGTCTCTAAGCTAGAGATGTAGTTTTTGGGATTTTTATTAGATAATTATGTTAATTGAGGAGTTGCATCCTGAGGTATCAGATTATTGTAAGGTCACCAAATTTACATAAGTATGCCCAGTTTCAAGTCAATCCGACCACTGGAAGTGCGTCAAATTTAAATTGCAAGACTTGACTCACACATACATGGGTCATCATCATCATCAAAATCATATGAGCCATAGGACGTCCACTGTTGGACATTAGGCCTCCCCCTTAGACCTCTGGTTGCTACGGTTGGAAGCGGCTTGCATCCACCGTGAACCCACGACTTTAACCGGTCATCCATCTATCTCCTTGGTGGATGTCCTACGCTGCGCTTGCCGATCCGCGGTCTCTACTCGAGAACCTTTCGGCTCCAGCGACCATCACATACGTGGGCATATAACAACATTATAAGTTAAAAAAAAGCTTCTAAAAGTAAGCTTCTGCTAAGGCTGATACAGCCTCCAAACATCTTAAAAATTATGCGTGCTGGGTGTGATAATTTGTTCAACTGTCTACGCAAGATGCATTCAACCATGCATGCATGATTCAAAAGTTAACACGAAATTCTGACCACAACACTGTTCCTTTAAATGTATAACTACTCTGCGCAACTCAAATTAGACGGCTTTGTGCGCTTCATGATTTTGAGTTAATATTCACAATTTGGACTTACGTACTCGAACTAAAAGCGCTGACAACTTTCGACGAGGGTATAGACAATTTCTATTTAATATTCTGTTCGGTTAGCCCTCTTTCGATCTTGATAGGTAGTTGTTTAGTTAACGGTGCTGCCTTACTCAATGTGGATATTAAATGATTACTTTGTTCACGATTAGGTCAGTGTGTCTATGTTACAAATAAATTCTAACTTTTAAGGTTTTCTTATTTCAAAAGGAAACAAAGAACTCTTATAGGTTAATTTTATTGTCCGTGTACTTAAACCAATCTGTCTAGAAACTTTTAATTGAAACGCGGTGGAAATTGATAACACTGAAGATTAGTCTCTTGCAACTGTTAAGAATAAAATTCTGAGTTCACGTGATCATATACCTAGGTACTTTGTTTTCGTACAAAAAATATGAAATTAGAAACTTACTTAAGGCTGCTTCCCATTGAATATGAATTATCAAAGGCCATAGTCGGGTTTCCATAGTAATTTGGCCCTTCCACCAAATGGGCTTGGTTTTTTTTGTGAGTACCTCTTATAGTGAAGGATATTTATGTTGAGTATGAACATCCTACTTTTGTCAGTTTTTGACTTAAGATTTTTTAAAGATTTATTTTAATGTATTTTGTTTTCGGGATGTATTCAAGCGATTTGCTTAAAAGTTTGAAATGTTGTTCTTTCTTGTTTTGATATGAAGTACAGTCGAGTTCATAAATTTGTGAGCAAAAACTTGATCAAAAATATCTGAACACGTTTCTACGCCGTTAACAATAGAGTCGTGTTCAGATATTTTTGATAAAATTTTTGCAAACAAGTTTATGAACTCGACTGTACCGCCTGGAAAATGTTAATATTTAGGCAAGTAAGTAAAAACATTTAATCTTCTTCTGGCCGGTAAGTATCTGCCTATTTAACGTTTTCGAGAAACAGGTAACCATTTATTAGAACACCTCATCACGACTGCCAGCTACGGAAACGAATGCAGTCTTTCAAAATTAAATATACAGATAATTAAATAAGAATATAAGCTGGCCCATATTTAATCTTTCAGATTACATCTGTTCCTAGTATTATTGTATGAACCAAGCATTATTCAAAGCAAGCATTCCACTGAGTCAATATTAAATATTATTGCGATATAAAAAAACTTATGAAAGTTTTCTTGGTCTAGTCACGTAAAGGGCACATGCGGTCATACATGATTCTAGTCGGATTCAGGGTCTGGTATATTGGGTCTGCTGGCTAATTACAAGGCGTCTCCAGGTGTGCGTCCAACAAGAGCTGAATACTCAATCGTTGCCTCGCGAAAACAGGGTTCTATCTGACAATTTGTAAGAAACCAGTGTTTTTGCATTTAACGACGATTTAGACGACCAGATGGCCTAGTGGTTAGAGAACCTGACTACGAAGCTTGAGGTCCCGGGTTCGATTCCCGTGTCGGTGCAGATATTTGTATGAAAAATACGAATGTTTGTTCTCGGGTCTTGGGTGTTTAATATGTATTTAAGTATGTATCTATATCTATATAATTATCCGTTGCTTAGTACCCAAGCTTTGCTAAGCTTACTTTGGGACTAGGTCAATTGGTGTGAATTGTCCCGTGATATTTATTTATTTATTTAACGAGCTTCCTTCACATTACGGGTTTTTTGCTGTATTTAAATTTTGAAAATCCGTAATGGGTCATGAGAAATCTAGAGGTGTACTATATAAGTTCTATATGCAAATGTTGAATTTAGAAAGCGTGAAACAAGGTTCCATCTGGAATTCTGAATTGATGAGATACGTAAGTGAGAGATGTAAATCAACAATTTGTCATCCACAGTCTATTTAATGACTTTTGATGATATGATAATATTATTTTAAATATTAAAATGAGTATCTCGACATTAAGATCAAAATATTTTAAAAATGTTTTTAGTCATACTATTTGATATTTACAGTCGGTACCATAACTACACTAGAAGACGATCCTCAGTAAATATCCCAGTATGAAAAAACTCGTCCTTTGGAGTGATTCTTGCGACTCTCAGAATCGTAATTCGTTGATGTCCTTTGGGATTTAAATTTTTTTGAAGGAACATCAGAACATTAAATCCTAAGGGCTATTAAATACTTAACTCCCGGGCATACTGCTGAGCAGGAAGTAGATGCTGCTCATTCTTGCATTGACAGAACTATGTCGCAGCTGAATTTTACTCGCCGATTTTTTTTTCTTCGCTTGCTAGAGAAAGTTGATTTGAAAAAGCCTCACAATATTATCCACATGCAGAACGATGCCATCTTGGACTACAATAGCTGCACAAAAGACCTGAATTATGGTATCTATCCCTAAACAAAAATAGTAGCATTGCAGTTCACACAGTGTTATTTCACTGTATTTTATAAAACAAGTTGGCGTAAAACAGAATTGTCAAATGTCAGCATTTTGAAAAATATTAATCGAGCTCGCCGACATGGAAACCAAATTAGATTTCTGCGTGACATACCAACACCAAATTCTTTTAATACAAAGACAACATTGCCTGCTCGCAAGATTAAGTCAAAGCAATGTCGAAGTGGATGCCTAAAGAAGACGTGGGCTACTACATTGCATTATTAAATTCTATTGAGTGAAAAGATTACTATATTACAATAATCATTCATTATTTTATTTTGTTATAAACCTTTTTTTCTATACCTACCTACCTAATTTTAAGACAGATGTCGTAAAGTTCTATCTGCAATGAACGTAAGGGTTTTAAGGTTCTAACTCACAAGCACCTTGTAGTTTTGTAAGCCTGCAGGAGTACATACTAATTTATTTATTTATTTATTTTAGGAAAACAAACAGCTAGAAATAATACAAAGTATAAAACACATAAAAATATTACAGTAGCTACAACAGTTTCCACTATTAACAAAAAACATAACATGCTGCTCAGGCAAGACAAAAAAAAAACAAATTTACAAGCACAACATTATCATTAAATACACTTATACTAATTAACATTCAAAGCAGCATATTGTTGCAACATATTGAAAAAAACATATAATGCTCGAACATGCTGCATAGGCAGGCTAAAGAACAAAAAACGAAGCAAAATCTTTATGGCGAGTCAATCAATCCATTAACATTATCTTTAATTTACGCGTTTTGAGTGACATTAGAGAGTTCTTGTTAAAATCTTTGAAAATAAATTTCATGCGTTTTATGAATTTGTTTTGAATTTTTTCAACGGTGTCTATATGTACATTAAAGTGAGGACTCCAAACTGTCGATGCGAATTCCAAATGGGGTCTTACAAGGGCATAATATAAAAGTTGTACTGTTTTTGGGTCTTTAAACTCTCTTCCTTCACGAAATATAAAACCCAACGTTCTATATGCTTTAGATACAATTTTATCTACATGCGTAACCAGTTGCAACTCGCTGTCAAGAATTACCCCAAGGTCTTTTACCTCTGTTACCCGATTAAGACCGATGTTGTTCAAAGTATAGTTAAAATTTAAAGGCGAGCGTTTCCGCGAGTAAGATATAGCACAACACTTGTCAACATTCAAGTGCAGTTTATTCCTGCGGCAGTAAGCGCTTAATCTATTTAGATCGCTTTGCAGGTTTAGGCAGTCTTTTTCCGATTTGATAACACTGTAAATCTTTGTATCATCAGCATACAATAATACCCGAGAATGCTGGAAGCATGTAGCGACGTCATTTATAAATAAATTAAATAGAAGTGGACCCAAATGAGAGCCCTGGGGAACCCCCGACGGAATGGGTACAAAGCTAGAGGTATATCCTTTCACGGACACCGCTTGAGACCTATCACGCAGATATGACGTGAGCCACCTTAAAAGATTACCATGTATTCCAAAGGATTCCAGCTTTTGAATAAGTACGGAATGAGAAATTTTGTCGAAAGCTTTGGAATAATCAGTGTAAATGGTATCCACCTGAAAACCATTATCCATTCCGTCCAGTACATAATCAAGAAATTCATTAAGGTTAGTCTCAGTTGAACGTTTACTCACAAATCCATGTTGTTGTTGGATTAACATTGGTCTAACGACATAAGAAAGAGTATCAAATATTATTTTTTCAAAGAGTTTAGGAATGACAGATAGTTTAGAGATGCCCCGATAATTTATGATGTTATGTTTATCACCACTTTTGTAAACAGGGAAAACTATTGAACGTTTCCAAAACTCAGGAATGATTCCAGAACTTAGGGAGAGGTTATATAATTTTGAAATGGGAACAGCCAGGGCTTTTCCACATCTTTTCAAGAAGATAGGATGAATTCCATCCGGGCCACAACCCCCTTTAACAACAAGTCCCAAAAGATATTTCTCAACTATGGAAGGGGTTATATGTATACTACATATTGAGGTATTAAGGACTTTATTATCATGGTATTCATAAAGTTGTGAGGAGGAAGTAGGGTTAGAGTTGGTACTGGTACGAACATCATTTACAAATACTGATTGAAAGAAGGTGTTAAATAAATTGGCAATAGTTTGACCATCCGTGGCTTTATTTTGACCCAAGTAGAAGGTGTCCGGTATACCGCTATGTTTCATTTTTGATTTTAGAAACGACCAGAATGCTTTAGGATTATAACGAATATTTTATTCCCTTCTGGATATAAACAAAACGTAACATGATTTTTCTAATCTTTTTAATTACCGTTTGTAAACTTGAAAACCTGTCATAGTCAGAACTTCTATTGTAAATTTTCCATTTTTTGTGAATTTTATTTTTTTTCCTTATAAGTGTAATTAAACCGCGAGAATACCAAGTAGGAAATTTATTTTGACTGCCATTTACAATTCGAGTAGGAACCAAATCTTCAATGACTTTGTTAACAATGGAATAAAATTCATCAACTGCACATTCTATATTATCCAACGAAAGAAGGTGATTCCAATCAATCCCTTCCAGTTCAGCGTTTATGACATTATAGTCAGCGGCAAAAAATCGGTGAACTATTCTAGAGGCTGGTTTTAAGTCATGAACAGTCGAATTAATGTCAGCATGTACACAGAAAACTGGGTGATGGCCATCGATTGGGACCAATGGTTGAACGGTAGAAACACTGCAAGAACAATTTGATAAAACTAAATCCAATTGTTTGTTGTTTTTATTTGGAAAATAATTAAACTGAGTCCAATTAGTGAAACACATAAACGCAAATAATTGGCTTGTCAAAGAATTCTGATTGGGATTATCTAGTTTCATTTGAGAAGGTTCACAGTCAGACGGTACCCAGACTGCTTCCGCGATATTAAAATCACCCACAACTATATACAAGTCATCAGGAGAATCAGCAACAACATCAGACAAGTACTCAAGAAAAGTGAACTGTGACTCTATTTGATAACTACTTTGTGGAAAATAGCACGAAAATAATCTTAATTTCCTTAAGCTAGGACCCTGAGAAATGCAGACATATAACCAGGTGATATCTGCGTCGGGCAGAGCGAGCATCGCGCGAACGTCACGCTCGTCCACTCTAAACCGCCGATGGACTGCTATCAAAGTTCCCCCTCCGCGAGTCATGTCCATTCTCTGGTAGTCACGATCAGTTCGATAGACGTGATAGCGATCGTCAAAAAGTTCAGAACTAAAAATGCCGGGTAGAAGCCACGTTTCAGTAATGCAGATAAAATCGTAATTTGATAATAAAACGTTGCGAAAAAATTGAGTGGTTTTCGAACGCAATCCCCGCGCATTTTGATAATAAATACTTATATTAGCCATTAGGTACTTAAAAATATTCCAAAATCACACTTAAGTAAAACATTAAAAGTAGTCCCGTAATCATAAAAACAAACAGGAAGCAATATGATATTATGTTCAAATATAATATGAGATACGAGCTCGCAACTTAGTATTAAACAGCACATTATAACAAGATAGACCGCTGTTCCAGAATGAGATAAAATATCGTTTATATTATAAATCCAATTATCAAAGTTTATGACATTGTTCAAGATAAATTTAAAATTAGTTGGGTAACTAGAAAAGCTACGCATACAAGTTAGATTGTTTATGCAATTTGCCCGAGATACAAAAGTGTTAATAACAAAATATATATGAAATAATACACTTATATTATTTTGTTTAAGGCCTCTTCGTTAGAAATATGTAAAATGGGCGAACTTTCATTACGACGCACCATAATGGTACAATTTCGAACCCAACAAAATTTATAATGTTTTTGATTAGCACGACTCTTTGCTTCCCTCAGGAGGTACTTATTATAACTGGAAAGATGATCATTGATGAATATACGATTCGAATTGTCGGAGAACCCTAAATCCGAAGCCTTCAAATTCTTCAGCTTGCGTATAGATGACAAAAAGTCATCTTTCTTGTATCGCGCCTGCATCTTGAGAACAATAGGCTTCGGTCTAGCATTATCCACGTCGTTTCTTACCGCTACTCGCGTCACAAAGTCAACGTCAGTAGAACAGTCCAAAGAAAAACCACTTAGCTCAGCCAGAGACCTCAAAATAGTAAACAAGTTTTCCCCCTTTTTCTCCGGAACACCATTGATCTGAATATTGGAGCGTCTCATCCATTGCTCGTTTCTTCTAGAGTCGCCAATAAGGTCCCCAATCGTTCTTTTGATGTCGTCCAGCTCCGCTTTACTTTCCTCCAACGCACTGACGCGAGATTCGATGGTTAACATTCTACCAGCAAGCTCATCCAATTTAGAGTTAATACCGCTCCTCATATCGGCTATGTCGCTCTTTACCTGGGACAAATCCGTCTGGATGGCCTGTATGGCCAAAAATTGCGTCTGTAATGACGTCACTTTGGAAAGTATATCATTTAAAAGTGTTTCGGGACAGGATAATAATGAACTCTTGCTCTCCTTAGACAACTGATACGAATTCGGTGGGGTTACCAGCAAGTCAGTATTCTCAAGCTCAGGGGGGGCACTGTCCGCCATTCGAGAGTCATCGAGCCCTTGGTCACATGACATAACTGAATCATCCAGTACAGATGCAACGGCAGTACGTTGAACAGGGGTGTCGTCATTTCTACGGCGACGAGTATTAACCGATGCACAAAATGAACATAACCATGCCTGCCTGACCTTATTCACGTATTCAATTGTTAGATGTAAGCAGTAAAAATGATAGGTTCCATTGCAAGCAGTACACTTCAGCAGTGAATTTTCCTTAACAGATCCCTTGCAGGCCAGACACGATGACATTTTACTATTAAAATGAACCGTAAAGTGTAGGAACTTTGGCTTAGATTGCACCCGACGGCTATGACGTTGCACCTATATCACAATTTCGCGCCGCCTCGCTCAAGCTCCCGTGGCCCAGCGGTCCGACAGTCGACTCACAAACCAGAGGTCGGATGTTCAAATCACAACACCTTGCAAAAAGATGCAAAAAGTTGAAACTCCACATACAAAACGACCGTCTCAAACTTGTCACCAGACACAACCGGAACCATCCGCGCGCCGCTCAATTTGCGTAAAACCGCGCACTTTAGAGAGAGACTTCCGACACTTTTCAATATGGCCGACACTCCAAACACAAGAAACCCCAAGCGAAACAAGGAGGCACCGAGAAATTAGACTTTAGATTTTAACAAGCCCAACAGGCACAAGAAATGCAATTAAAAATATTGAATTTAAATACACAGCAAACTCTGCACACGTCCGCTCTGAGCAACAGCAAACGCAGAAAAATAATTTCAGTTAGAATCTTCTGAATACGAATTTAAGAAATAAACTTATTTTCCATTTGCCACAGACAGATTTTTGTATTTTAAACAATATAATAGCACAATATACTGTCTCTTTTCAATCATTATTGCGTAAAAAGAAGTAATAATAAGTATTGTATCTAAAACGCAAAAAAATGTTCTCTGTTCCTGAAAACATATCTGAGTATCACATGGAACCCTGTTTTTGCGGGGCGACGCAATATTTAGTGCTATTTTTATCTCAAGGATCGCTTTAATCAAAATTTGACGCCTTATAATCATATCAACAATAATCACATTTTATCGTTTGTAAATAGAACGGTATGTATCTCAAAAAAGTACATTTTACATCGAGAGACTAAAGAGAGCCAATATACAGAGTGAAAAAAATCTATGGGCCCTGGAGGGCAACTACCTTAAATCCTTTAGTTAGCTAATTGCACTGAAAAGAAACATTTATTTATTTTAAAAATGAAACAAAACGGTATTCAAATATGAAACGTTGCCTGCCTCACCCGGGAATTGAACCAACTAAAAATAAAAATAAAAGAGTTAGAGAGATAAGAAAATGATATTCGAACCATAATGACACTCGAACTATAACGACCCTCGCTCTGCTCGGTTGGCTTTGGGTTTAAAAAATTGGCGGTCGCTTTCTTTTGCTCTATTTTGTTCTCTCCGGGTTTGGAATCGGATCCAATTAAGCTCTGTATATGTAGTATGACCGTAAAATATCGTGTGAGAAGCTTTAAGTACTTAGGTACAAAAACATACAGTCGTATTCAGAACCTCTTCTTTTTTTGAAGTCGGTTTAAATTCAGATAATCCTTAGTTTAATTTTCATATTTGATACAGTTTTTATAGACCTTAATTTATTTGTACTGTGATCGAACTAAATTATAAATTAATCCAAACGCAGGAAGTGGGCTAAAATTCTCTTGCAAAAGACAAATACGATGCGAAGTAAAATTAACTGAAGGTTTGTAACAAATACAATACAATACAATGACTCTTTATTGTACACCAGAAGTAGTAAGCGATACAGAAAATAGGTACACAGAAATAAAATTACTAGGTAAACAATGGGGATCTAAATCAATATGTTATTAAATTACATATATTTGGTGGTATGTACCTACTCTTGCGTTTGCGTTAACGTAAACACTTATCCCCTTATTCATAAAACTTAACAAGCCTATGTTAACTAACAAATGCTTTGTCCCTTTCTAACAAATACAAATATCAAAGTGACAGATAAGGACAAACGAATTTTAGCGGCATTTTAACTAAAATAGGTTTAATTGTCGTTTATGAATAAGGGGGTTATTATACAAATAAATCACATGAGCAAAAATAATCCACAAAACGTTAGGTAGATAAATAACAAGTAATATTTAGCTTCCTTAATACAATAGAACTACTATTTTTGCCGTACCTATCGATTCTAATAGATTTCATTATTTCCAAGGGACTATCGTAGACGGTCATTTTCCTCTACGTTTTATTTTCAATGAACATTCCATCAAAATCGGAAATGTGGAGGATCTCGAGGGTGAAAGCAGTAGGTACGTGAGCTGAATGAGCAACGGTAAATTACTACACGGCCTGTTATATCTGCGGCCTCACGGAAAAAAGTGACATTCTTAATAAAGTAATACTTTATAAAATCTTTATGGATTATTTTTATAACGATCCTGTTATTGCACGGAATCGTTAGGTATTTGTTTTAAACAGGTAGGTACAGTCACCAGTACCAATATCTGACACAACAAGCGTGCATAAATATCTGATACAACTCTATTTCTAGGGCACGAAGGACGTGTCAGATATTTTTGCACGCTCCGCTGCGGCAGATATTAATGCTGGTGACTGTACAGTCAACCAATTTGATTCCTCGGACCACCATGGAACCGTTGTGATTAATTTTATTTGTCTATTGTAACAAATGCTTGTTGAATGGCATATACGCACCAAAGACAAGGTTCTACGGAGGCATAGGAATCCAAATTGATTTACTGCATGCTAGCAACTGGGTCACCGAATGGAAACACCAGAATAATCACCAGAGAGGTTGCAGATGCTTTGCTACCCCAAAGGAACGAAATCACTTTAAATTAAATAGGGAAGCCCCAGTGACAAATGACAACACTAATAGAACCACTTCTATTTAAATAGTTAATCCAATCCAATAAGGTATATTAAATAAAGTACAGATGTACTCGTTATGCAGAATTAGGCGAACCAACTTGACAGTTCATTACACACAAATGTTGCCACAGTTACACCAGCGCAGTAATATTGATATTAAAAAAAAACTTAATATCGTCTTTAGAAAATAAAATCAATACGAAATAATAATAAAAGAAATCTTTTATTTAAAAGATTTCGAAAAACATTTTTATCGTCGGTAAGGACGCCATCCTTCATTTTGTTTTATTGTCATTTCATATACTTATGTCATTCGACTTTACTGCCATAACGGGTACGTTATTATTTGTTGTTATACTTTTTGTCGTTTTCAGGCCTAAAACTATGAAAATAAAGTCCAAAAGTGATAAAAATTTTCATTTCGCGTCTACACGTTTGAATCGACATAATATTCCTAGGCCTATTTTTTTTTTGCTATGTCTGGTAACATTTTCAGTTGTCAATCTAGTTTGCCTAATTTTAGACTCGAGTATAGTCTCAAACTAAGCAAAGCAAACTAGGCAACGGATAAACATACTTACATAGATAAATACATATTAAACATCAAATACCCGAGAACAAACATTCGTATTATTCATACAAATATCTGCCCCGGCCGGGAATCGAACCCGAGACCTCAACATTCGTAGCCAGGTTCTCTCACCACTTGGCCACCTGGTCGTCCGAAATTTATGTTTATTTTAGGTTTCATTTTGTATCATTTTTGCGTATCCTATCTTTTTTGAGTATCACCGTCGAGTATCATGAATCTTTAGTTTTGGACCTTTAAATCTTTCTATTATTATAATCGTTTAACTTTTCACGACAAAGATACAATACGCTATGTCACAAATGTGCTCCCAACTTAAAAAACCGAATCTTTCCATATCGGGAGTGTACTTCTACCATTGAAATATGCGCTGAAATGTTTTCTGTTTAGTGTTTACAGAACAATACTTGGAATGCCTACCTACACAACAGCGAACCGATTCCCGACGTAGGTACATACAAGGAACTTCAAAAGCGTGCGCTATAGTGTGTGGAAATGTTGGTAAGGACTCCGAGGCGTCAGGTCTGAACACACTCTTGAATCGAAACAAAGGCTTTTCTTTGCGGAATACAAAGCGAAATATTGAATTCATATATTTTACATGAAATTGGTATAAAGCGATAGGTTGACGTTGCTACGGCGGTGAACTTTTTGTTTTTGGTCGAATCGAAGGCAATTGTTTATTCTATGACACTCGCTTGCGACTTATTTTTATTGCATACGAAAAGCGTATGGTAAGTCCCATTTTTAACCCCCGACGCAAAAAGAGGGGTGTTATAAGTTTGACCGCTATGTGTGTCTGTGGCACCGTAGCTCTTAAACGGGTGAACCAATTTGAAATCGGGCTTTTTTATTTGAAATAAGGTTTTCTAGCGATGGTTCTTAGACATGTTTCATCAAAATCGGCTTAGCTGTTTTTGAGATATTGAACTTGAAGTGACAAAGTCGAGGGTTTTTCAACTGTTTGTTGGTTAGGTTAGTCTAACCTGCGTATGTGTCACTGCTGTAATTACAGGCACTCAGCTTACGAAAATTGTTTAATCTTAACGCGTTGCCACAAAATATTTAGCAAATATCAATTGATAGAAAACTGTCGTTTTAGTCGTTTGAATGTTTTTGTTCAAAATTGCATTTTTAATGCAACATTTTTTTGCTGACTGTACTTTGGTTGATGATATAAATTAAATTAGAAGATATAAAATACAATGCATTTTATTTGTTTTAGATATCATGTGTCATGTTTTATAGTAAAACTTCTACTTTACAAAACTTTTAAATATAGTATAAAATAGTAAAGATTATTATTATGACATAGACAAAACATTTGTTTATAATTTATATAAAACCTGCATAATGTCATCCATAACATAATGTGATAAAAATGATAACTGTACTCTTGTATTTGTAGACGATAAGCTAAACCCGGATTTTTAATCCCATTGAAAAAGTGTAAACAAAGATGTTGCCGCTATCAAAAAACTTTATTAATTTTATTCTTTCCACATTTGCCAGAAATCGACTTCCCATTAAAAAACTGTATTTCTTAATCAAGATAAAATATTTTAATTTACTGATGAAAATCTTTACTTTGGCATTTACTACGCTTTGATATATTAATTTACAAAGAGAGTACTGTTTTCGTATGCATAATTTATTTATTGTCCTGGTATTACACCCGGGCCTGTGGGCCGCTTGACGCGAGACGTCACTCAATGCACTAACATTCGAGACTGAATTCTTAATTGTTTTCCAGTTCTGTTATTTTTTTACTGTCGACATTGTTGTTATATTTTTATTGTAGTTAAGTTGTTCATTGTTACGTTTTTCGTTGTTTTTCGTTAATTTTTGTATGAAAGGGTGGACTCCGGTCCGAGTACTTCTCGGTCAAAAGACGACTTGAAACTCGAAGTTCGTGTCGTGCGGTCCCTCTGACACTTATACTATTTAATACGAGAGCGAGAGGAACGGTACGACACAAACTTCGAGTTTCGTAGTAGCCCTGCGAGTCTTTTAACGACAGAACTTTATATAATATTTCTAGCGGGCCCATACCTTGAAATCCCCCGAAATGTCACTTTAACAATGACGAAACTTTGTTTACATTTTTTCCATGGGATTAAAAATCCGGGTTTAAGTAACGAGGTTACGAAAGTTTTATAACTAACACTTTATTTTGGTTGATTGATAAAAAGAGTGTAATTAAGCTACGCTAATTTCACTAAAACAATAGCTTAAGTAACTACTCTGTTCAACGGTTCACTACTTAAATATTCAATCGGCTGGTTAATATTTAATATTTCTCATTGTAGCGCGCCCGCGGTAAGTTAGTGACAGCCAATCAAAAGAGAAGTTGGAGAGCAAATGGGGGATGCTACGTAGAATGCTTCAAAGCTTTACTCTGTTTAATGTATTCCCTATTTTGCTTATTGTATTAGGTTTGTATCGTTACCGCTAATGGCAAGATTTTGAAATGTAAAAACTACACAATATACTTCCTTCATTCGTATTACTAACTATACTGTATATGTATTAAATACAAGTACCTAACTATATAGGATTATTTATCCATGCGTTAACTAGCTAAGAAAAAACGAATTTTTAAAATTTCTATTTTAGCTCTTTAGCTACGGAATCGTAAAAGAAAATAAATGCCTTACCATAATTGCATTCGTCGTAGGCGAGCCGAAATTGGTAACGCAATAATATTCCAATACTCTCGTCTGGGCAGATTTCAGCAGATAAGACTAGCTTTCAATTCCATCCTTACCAATCTATACTTTATACTAATATTTATAAAGAGGAAACATTTGGATTTTTGTAAGTTAATATTTTTGGATGTTTGTTACGAATTAACTCAACTATTAGACCGATTTTATAATTCTTTCACTATTAGAATGTTCAATTATTTCAAAGTGCCACAGGCTATATTTATTACTAGCAAAAAATAGGGTTCCGTAACAATGTAACTCAAAGTGTAAAAAAAGTGACCATAAAACATCTTTCATCGCATGCGCTGTGGAAACTATCGATGATAGGACAAAAAAATGTTCTACAATATTCAAGAATACATCAATAACTACAAAAAACTTCGCGATACCAAATTTCCAACTATTGTAGTTATGTCACTATAACTACTTTTTTAATTTTAAAAGTTAACTGAAATGCCGACTAAGATCAGACCATGTTATCCACACCTTTGTATTAATTCTTATCAAAATAAATAATTTCATAATTAAAAACGGCTTCAATACCTGTAGATTACTTTTTGAATTATTCAAATCGGACATTCCATTCAAAAGGAATTAGGAATTTAAAAATATCAATCTAACCAAAAAAATGCATTTACTCTACGTTGACGCGCCCCGGCTTATCGCGGGTCGGGTGTAGTTTTTGGGAAATGGAGCTGAAAAATGTGTGTGAAGTGCCCGCGATTAGAGACCTTTTTAGAGTTATGTGCCCAAAGGGCAATAAAAACGGGACTCTATTACTACATTACGCCACTGTCTGTCTGTCTGTCTGTCATTAGACTGTATTTCATGAACCGTGATAGCTAGACAGTTGAAATTTTCACAGATGATGTATTTGTTTTGCCGCTATAACAAAAAATACTAAAAACAGAATAAAAAAATATTTCAGGGGTGCTCTGTACGGCAACAGGTAGTTGCTTGAAATATTCACAGAATATTTTATTTGTATTTTCATTCACTTTAAAAACAAAATAGAATAAATATTTAAGGGAGCTCCCGTACATCACACGTGTTTTTTTTTTGTTGATTTTTGCTAATATCTAATGTTGTATACGTACCCTTCGAAGGTGCGCTGAAATTTTTCTATTTGCCCTTTTGTTGGCTGATTGATTTTTTCGCTTCATTATGTAATTAGGCCCTGGTGCATCTTAAAGTTTTTATTAAGTTCTTACACGCCCCTATAACTAACTAACTTTATTGAAGAGGGACTGACGTATATTATACTTGTGTGTTCCCCGTGAGTAGCTGTCAGTGCGGGGCTCCGAAGGGACGCCCTGCGGGCGCTCCTGAGGGGCTGCGGCCACTGCCCGCTCTTAGCCGTCGTGTTTTATTGCAATTGGCTCCACGGTTCGGCATCCCATAATTCAATCAGATCCTATTGGAATCTGCTTTGTGTACTATTTTGTAAACACAATTTATGGATTCGTCTTGTTTATAAATAACAGGTCGATGTTTGGCGTGCCTAAATGAACGATCTATTTCGTTTATTGCCGCGCTGCTCGAAATAAGTAGGTCTCGGCGGATACATTTTTTTTTTATTCGACTAGATGGAAAACGAGCAAGTGGGTCTCCTGATGGTAAGAGATCACCACCGCCCGTATTGCAAACATCTACACGTCCAACAATTAGTAAGTTAAGTAGGTAATTGGAGTAGACCTTTTTTTGGTCTCACTGCGAGGATACCTAATTTTTAGGGTTCCGGAGCCGAAATGGCAAAAACGGAACCTTTATAGTTTCGCCATGTCTGTCTGTCTGTCAGACGATATTTCGATTCAGTGATTTGTTTGCGAAATATTCAACTTTAGAGTGCAAATTTTCATTAAAATCGAGCTCCCCCCCCCCTTCTAAAATCTAAACCGGTGGGTGGAAAAATTCGAAAAAATTCAGGATGGTAGTAAGTATATCAAACTTTCAAGGAAAGCTATAACGGTTAAGTTTGCTTGAGAATTATTACAAGTTGAAGAGTAAATAGCAGCCTAAAAAATATACCTAAACTATGGAAGATTCCGTATAAAATACGAAATCCTTAGAAAAATATTACTTAATTTTTTCGTAATAACTACGGAACCCTATTTCGGGCGTGTCCGACACGCTCTTGGCCGGTTTTAAGTTTAAGGGCAAGTCTGCATTTGTATCATTTTAGCATAAAATATCGTATATTCTAATCGTGTAGCCGTAATGATACTTAGATATATAGATAAATTAATAATAATACTAATTTTATTGCAGATTAAATTCATAGATTGATAGTAGATACATTCATTCTTATAGACTTTCATTCTTATAGGGTTAGTAGTATAAGGCGTGTTGGCGGTTGCATGATCACGAAGTATCTTTTTAACCCCCGACGCAAAAAGAGGGGTGTTATAAGTTTGACCGCTATGTGTGTCTGTCTGTGGCACTGTAGCTCTTAAACGGGTGGACTTATTTGAATGCGGTTTTTTTTATGAGAAACCAGGTTTTCTAGCAATGGTTCTTAGACATGTTTCATCTAAATCGGTTTGCCGTTTTTTAGATATTGAACTTTGAAGTGAGTCGGGGGTTTCCAACTCTTTGTTGGTTAGGTTATCTCGTGTCCAAATTAACGAACATGATACTCGTCGATGCTACAGAACTTGATACAATACGCACGTTAGAATATAAAATCTGTACTTAACGTTGTTTTTTTTTCAGTTGTGTTTCTTTTTATCCATTTGGATTACTAACGATCGTAACCTTTTAAGCAGAGTGTGTTCATAACTAGGCCCGTAAAATAAGTAGGTCATGCTCAAATAGTAAATAACCTTGGCATGGTTTTAAGTTTTAACGTTTCCTCGAAGGAGCTCAAGGGGCTTTGAAAGGTCTACGGCTACGTAGACTATACTCCAGGAAACGCAATTATAGAAGTTTTGCCAAAAAAGTTTTGATCTAAATATTATTTGATGGATTATTGTGTTGACAGTCAGCAGCAGATATATATCTCTAGGGATGAGGAGCTCAGAAGGATTTCAACAAGTTCTTGCTCTCGTGACTGATCCGCGTGTAGATTCAACTCAGAATCGCATAGCGTGCTCTGGAGAGATTGTATGCTCCTAATGTGTTGTCGCCTTTGTTCGCTCTTTTCGGCATTTCAAGTATATCGTATGTAGGTACTCGTAAAAGTAATATAGTAAAGTTTTTTTTGTAATGAATTGCTGAAACTACTGTATGTAGGTAGTAAGTAGGTACATTTTTCTTTTAATCTTCCTCTTTCTTTTTCTTTCTAGTATTTTTCGGTGTGATTTGGTTTAAAACACAGAGGTATGTAGGTACTAGGTACGCAAATATTGGTATATTTACCAAGCTAAATAAATAAAGACGAAAAACTAAATCAGCTGTATTTTTTAATCAAAATTATAGGCGCAATAGTTTCGGAGATTAAAGATTGTTTTCTTTTCCCTTAAAAGTGAGCTATTCAAATTATTTTATTTACCATACATATCTGTTTTGGAGTTACGGAATGCATATGTGTACGAAATTTAACTGGAAATCAGAAACGTATTGAAATAGTATACTTAAATAGTCCAGCATAAAATGACCCAATAAAGTGAACTAATGATTAGATAAGGATCTTGCGTTGATGATCAGCGCTAATCATAATGTAATAAGTTTTAATAAAAAATATACCTACAATAATACAATACATACAATTACTCTTTATCGAACACCATAGTATATAGTATACCTTACCTACGCAGTTTAGATAACAGGGGTGCACAGAGAAAAAAATGTATTCAAGCTTTTTTGCTAACCTACCTGTAGGTCGGTATTTTTTGTTGACTGTACTTTCACTGTGATCCTATCTACTTATCCGTACCAAATTTCAAGTCAATTTGATTCACTGGAAGTGGATGAAATCACAGGTGAAATTCTATTTGCGGGATGAAGATAACATAACACATTACATACATAGGAACATTGCATGTTAAATAAAAGCATGTAAACTGTACAAAACTAGAGAAAGAACGTAATCTGAGTACCTACCTAGTCTACCAGCATTAGCAAAAATAGGTGTAAGTACAAGCAAGACCTCTATTGAGATCGGCTCGCAAAACACGTACCTAAGCATTTCATAAGCTTTGGTACTTGCTCATACTAAATGAAATTAAAATGATGATAAACAATGGTTGACTCACAAATGCGATTCATTTACCGGCGAGCCCGTAAAGTGAATAATTTAAAAGGCTCTGGGAGCTATTTTATGACGTTTACTCCCCGAGGGACATAAAACTTTATGGCTTAGACATGTGGTCCGCTATACTTCACTTCTAGTGTTCAGTGCAACGAGCCGTGGGCCAAGCTTGCCGGGCTCCGCCCAGCGAAAAGTTAGTTCAAATTATTCTTGCCTGCAATAATACTTTTCATAATGCTGATATATTATGTGCGCAGGCAATAAAAGGAAATTATTATCCATTTCCTACAAGTGATGGAGAAATGTAAGGAATTCAATCGGCCCTTGTGCTTCGCCTTCGTCGATTATTAGAAGGCTTTTGATAGTATCGAACACTGGGCAGTCTTTGATTCTCTCCATCGTTGTGGGGTTGATAGTGGCTATGTGGATGTACTCTGGGAGCTGTAGAAGTCTGCGACAATGCAGGTGCATATGCATGAAAAAACCAAGCCCGTGTCTCTTGGCAGGGGTGTGCAATAGGGGGACACCATTTCACCCAAGTTGTTTACAAATGTTTTGGAAGATGTGATGAAAACACTCAAGTGGGAAAGAAGTGGTGTCAACATTAATGGCGCATGGCTATCGCACTTGCGGTTTGCGGATGATTTGGTCATCGTAGTCGAATCCGTTGCAGATCTCCAACGCATGCTGGAAGACCTTTACACAGCATCACTAAGGCTAGGTCTTAGAATGAACATGACCAAGACAAAATGACTAGTGCCACAGTATACATGTCTAACATAAAGGTTGGTGGTGAGACTGTAGAACTGGTACATGACTACATATATCTTGGTCATTGTCATTTGACTGTAAGGGCCAAGCGAAGAAGATTACTAGACGAATCCAGCTCGGATGGGCCGCCTTCACAAAATTATGGATTATGGATGGTTTCTCGAGCCAAGCTTCCACAATGCCTTAAGACCAAAGTTATTGACAAGTGTGTCTTGTCCGTCCTAACTTACGGTTCTGAAACATGGACGCTCACGAAGATAAACGTGCACCAAATAAAAGTCGCACAAAGAGCCATGGAGCGAGTTATGCTGGGCATCACATTTCTTGACCACATCCCCAATTCGGATATTCGGAAACGGACTGGAGTTGTGGATGTGGGCAAGAGGGTAACACAATTGAAGTGGAGATGGGCGGGTCACTTGGCACGACGCACTGACAATAGGTGGTCGAAAACAATTACGGAGTGGTGGCCAAGACTGGGTCGAAGAACGGTGGGTAGGTCGGATGACATATGGCAGGCGGTTGGTAAGCTGTGGATGAGACTAGCACAGGACCGGGCAAAGTGGCGTGAAAATGAAGAGGCCTTAACCCAGCAGTGGGTGGATGTGGGCTGATTTGATTGATTGATTGATCCACTACCAGTCTCGGTGATCCATCATCAGATGATAACCTGGAGTGATGAGCCGAAGATTCGGCTTATGCGCATTCATCTGGTGGTGGAGATTGGGGATAGGGATTTGGCTGTAATTCCCGCGTGCTGTTTTGTAACTTCACACCCACAGCATTGAATTATTTCGCTGGTCAAGGCATGCAGGCTACATGCCAGACCCACCATCATCATCCCAGTCTATATATGTCCCACTGCTGGGCACAGGCCTCCTCTCAGAATGAGAGGGCTTGGGCCGTAGTTCCCACGCGGGCCCAGGTTGGATTGGGAACTTCACACATTCCATTGAATTGCTTCGCAGGTTTGTGCAGGTTTCCTCACGATGTTTTCCTTCACTGTTAAGCTCGTGGTAAATTTCAATAGTAATTTCGCACATGAATTTCCAGAAACTTGGAGGTGCGAGCCAGGGTTAGAACCCAAGATCCATCACCCTACCCCTGACACCATATCCCTGGTTTAATCACAATATTTTCCTGCACTTCCTTCGAAAAGTTCAGTAAGGATCGTCAAAGTTCATGCTACAGTCCAAGTCCAAGTCCACATAAATTCTGAAAAACTCAGAAAGTGCGAGCCCGAGTTAGTAGAGATTGAGAACCCAAGGTTAGACCAGTAGGCTACCACGGCATTTCTAGCCAGTCTAGGTAAAAACATTTAAAACAGTTTTCATTTAAGAAGCTTTTATCTTCATATTTACTTACTCTAGTTACCTCTTACCCTTGAATGTCAAAAAGATTCCACGGATAAACCGTAAAGCAAGCAACGTGCTGATACAAAAACGATATTTCTGATGGCTGGGAGAGTTGGGAGACTAATGGCAGCTTTAACGCCCGGGCACGCTTCGCGCGTGACGTCACTCGGTTTTCGTCAACAGGTGTGCTGAACGCAAGATTTTCGCGCGAGTAAAAGTTTTCACACTTATTAAACAAAAATAAACACGCTGAAAAATTAAGAGCGGAAGAAGTTTCTATCGTATTTAGAAGTGGAGTATTTTCTGACGTAGTATGGGTACCTAAATTTCCATAATATACTGAGAGGCACAAAATTTGGCCCACTCTTCATACAAAATTACCTACAACTGCACACACCTGAGGGCCAGATTTTTTTCCGCTCAGTATATTTTCGCTTGTATTAAGAATATATATATCATTAACTGAGTGGTAAAATAAAGAGAGAACGATTTACCTAATAGGAAGTGTATACATACCTATTGTTTAGGTTAAATAACCTGTTTTTTTACCCGTCGTGATCGGTTACACGTGTATGTAAATACATCCTCGTATTATCCATTATCTTCCCTTGTCTTGCTGTCACCATATAGCCATATTCGTTGCCTTGTCAGTGAAAAGTTAAATAAATGCTTGTTATAAAAAGTCTATTTTTATTGGCATATTATTACAAAGTAAAACATAAGCTTTTTCACTTCTCATGCTCGTAAAGTTCGTATTTATGCTGGATCTAGGCGACATAAAATGGTTTTTTTTGGTCTAGCGCATAAAGTAAAATCTTCGTCTAAAACCAAGGCACTCAGGTGTCAACAGCCACACTCAAAAAAGTGTCTACATGTTTTTTTAATAATTTTTAATTTATATAAAACTAAAAATCAGTCATAATAAATCAATAAAACGAATTAATGTTTGTTAATAATTATAAACTAATTAAGGAACTCGTCAACATGTAGGTGTTTTGATGTAATAGAGATTATTTAAAAATAGCTTACGTATATAACAATAAGCTTACCTCCCATAGACGTAAAATGGGGGTGATTTTTTTCTAGCCTCACCCTATAGTGTGGGGTATGTTTGGATAAGTCTTTTAAAACTATTGGGGGGTTGCCAAGACTATTTTTCGATTCAGTGATCTGTTTGCGAAATATTACCACGAAAAATTACCACATGAGACAGATACAATACCTGAGACATCTTAGAAGTTCCCTCGTCAGGTAGCTATTAGAGCCCCAAGAAGCTGAAGCGATTTTTTTAAATATTTATTACGCTATTCTAGAGTGAAGGAACTTAACTCAGAAATAGAGAGGAAGGGAATCCTCGTAAGTCACTGTTAATTAATTAAAGTAAACAAGGTCTTCCAACGTTACCTTGAAATAAATATAGCTTAGGTTTAATTTAATCGGGAAAAAACAATAGAAATCAGAACGGTACATCTCCCGAGCTGTGTTTTGGGAGTAAAGGCTAGAAAACCAACGATTAATTTATATCTCATCTTTTACTGGAAAAAAAACAAACTCGCTTTTACTTGGGTTTCAGTTTAAGTAAGCGTCTCAACCGCTAACTGTTCTTTGACGCATATATTGAAGTAATAGCTACGGTTGGCATGATATACTTCAACATGTTGATGTTGAAGTCATATCGAAGGCACGTTGTATTGTTGCATAAAAATGATTCGTTCAGCAAGACTATTTTTTTTAAATTATACAAGTTAGTATACGACAGGAGAGTACTACCCACTTACGAAAACTCATAATACTTTAAACCTAGATCTTTCTAATGATACTTAAATTTGCCTTAGTATTTTTTAGTCAAAATACCATAAACGGGACTTATCACGCTATTATAAAATATCGAAGCTACATCTCCGGTAAGTTCATAAACGTGGCGTTATATAGCACTTCTCACAACTCTGGCGCAGCATAGTTAAACTTCGTTATTCGCTTTCCGTCATCAGTTGCGAGTTGACCATGAAGTAGCACGTTCCATGTATGAATAGATACTATACGTACTCGCATTTATTTGGAAGAAATGTTCATTTTTTTTCTGGATTATTTCATCGTCGGTACTATTGGGATAGTTTGAGTAAACACTCTTTAAAATGCTTTTAATCTTTGATATATACAATGTTTCTCCACATTCGTCGATGTTTAGACTGTAAGGGATCAAGGCGAAGAACTTATTTCGAGTCAAAAAATTATGATAAAAAATCTAGACAAGGGTATTTAGTCAAACTGACTCAACCACCTGCTGAAATATACCGGATTTTGAGACACATTGTAAAGGTAGTACTTAAATATCTCTACAGGATGCACAACCAATACCGGGTGGGCCCTTTAACAGGAGCATATAATTAAAACATAGATCGTACTTGTCAAACTAAACGACATTAGTTCAGCGACTACTTACTCGACGACGACGACTATTTTTTATTTCTATTACACTGTTAAGTTTATTCGAACAAGCAATATACTCGTAAAGTATCATTTTGATGTTTGTAGCGTGACAGGCGCCATCAATTGGGCTCTAAGAGTAGAATGGCGTAAATTGATATACTATTTAATTTGTATGTAAAAGGGAAAATCTAAGGAAAGGACCCAATTATTTTTTAAAATCTCTGAACTAAAATTTCGTCCAGTTTCACGAGTGCGATCTATGGTTTAATTATTTGCTCCTGTCAGAGGGCCCACCCGGTATAGTGCAATTTTTTGTTTTTTCGCCCTATATTGTATCAACATCTTAGAAATATGTAGGAATTTCCTACCCGCAACTAATATTACGTAAGTGTATTACTTAGCACTTTGAAAATTATATTAGCCTGATAGATAGCTTACCCTCTAACCCTAACCAATAAAAATACATAGTTCTTTGAACGAAATCAGATAATATTTAGCTCATATGCTTATGTACCTCTTAGTAAATATAAATGCTTTGCAACATACTTCAGCTTTAGCTGATTACTGCAGATCCCTTGCTCGCATCGCTTCAGTGAATAGTTGCTATAACTTTACTACCTAGTTAAAGAAATTATCCAAGCAGAAAAGTTTATAAATCATCATCTATTCACGTTCTACTTGCTGTTTGATTTCTCAAGCAGAATATTCCAATAGATATTTTACAGTTCACGAGGAGGATGCAATTTAAAATGTTTTATTCTTATAGGATTTCGCCTCTTCATAAATTAACTGATATTGTTAAAGTAATAAATTACCCGGCCATAAAGATTTCACATCGGGCTTTGGAAAAAGACTGCTAATTTCGGCTTCGTAGAGCGTTGTTACACACTACTTATGTGAGGTTTGTCAGTCGTTGTACAGACGCAATAGAGTACGGACCCACCAAAACTTTAAATTGTACGATGGCATATTTAGGAAAAAGTGGGAACTATCCTTTTTGTAGTAGTTGCAACAGCTCTATATAGATATCCGAAATTTACATGACATTCATTTGATGTAAACCACGTAAACTAACAAGTCCATTAAGGTGCAGTATTTCATTGATATAAAACGTCACTAAATAAGATGATTGATGGACGGTGACCGTGTTCGGAAATCGTCGTGAACAGCCAATTGTCTTTTTCCGAAAACCGATGTTCAATCTTTATCGCCGGGTACTGTATTAAGGTGTTAATTAAATAACTGAACACTAAGAAGTAGTTTGCTTAGGATCGAGAATAGCATCGATTAAACTATGTTTTAAATCAGGTTGTTTGTGACTTATAATACCTTTTTTTCTGGGCCGTCTAAAAGTTACGAAATGCAACATGCGCCAACTAAATGTTTTAGCGAGGTGGCATACTACTTAGATAATTTCATACTGGCCGTTTTGCTGCGATTTTGATTTTCTTTTAAAAACGTCGAAGCGCAACTGACAAATTCACATTTTGAGTAGAAATCAAGTAGAATTACTGTCTGAAGCAAAACACACGACTATTTTTAGAAATAATTATGGTATTGTAAAATAAATGCAATCAACTAACTTAAAATGAAAAAAATATTTTTGGTGTGTTTGAAGTTTCCATTTATTTAATTAACTCCTTGAATATTCACAAACAATAGTCATACAATACATTTATACAATTAAAGCAGCAGGCAACAATTAAATCAGGAATCATTCGCTATTCATAAGTAAACTTTTTTATTGAAAGCCACCATCGATTCAATCCACGGCCACCAGTGACATGCGACTGCGTCTGGCGTGCTCTCCGCAAACGTTCACGTTAATACTGCGAACGCCAAGGGCAGCCGCAAAACTAGAAGGTAGTAAACCACAGACAATCTACATAGGCCAGGGCCAAGGGCGGGATGGAAAACATTCCACTACTATGTTTTACCTAATAAATAAGTCATTTAATACGGAATACGATACAATTTTTCAATAAAGCACCATGAGTAAGTAATTTAGTAATAAAACCGTATTAACAAATAAAACTTTTCCTACTTTACTAACTGTCCTAATAAACAAAGAACGAAAACGTTCTCAAATTAAAATCAGATAGATACGACAGTGCGCAACTAAGCGCTCACTTTAAAACCATTACACCGTATCATGCCATGACTGTAATAGGAACGTGTCAGATGGAATGTCAAACGGGATGTCAAACGCATACATGACACGCGACGACGACGGTTGGTTACGAAACCTGCTAGTGGGCATAGTATACTGAGCGGCAAAAAATCTGGTTGGCTTAGAAGTTTGATTTCCTCACAGCTCCAAGGGACACCTGACCTGACCCGAGGTAGACCTGAGTATTCGATATGAATTTCAGCTTGATACCTCCACGGGATCCTGAGAAAAAAGGTCTTGACAGACAGACAGACAGACAGACAGATAGACAGACGGACCAAAAGTAATCCTATAAGGGTTCCGTTTTTTTCTTTTTAGGTACGGAACCCTAAAAACGGTATTTGTTTAACAAAACAAATGGAAAATAATGAAAATTACGCTTGAAAAAGTATTCAGTTTATTGCCGTCAAAAATAGACGACTAAAACGTTTATTTCTCCCAATAACATTACTATTTCACATTGTTTTCACAATTTACAAATTAATATTGCCATGTGAAACGCTCGTTCAGCATTTGCCACCTAATTTAGGACGACCAAAAAAAGGAAGTATGCAAACTCACAATTACTCACAAATCGAATCCCTTGTCACAAGACAATAAGCACCTGCACTAAGCGAAACTTTAATCTGTTTTGTACGTTTTGTAACACGAGTCGCACGATGTGAGCATGTAGAATGTCGTGTAAATGCGAGCGTATATAGATTTCAATCTGTCTTACGGCTTAGTTTTACGGAATTCTCCGCCAGAGCATTTCCCAATTCATATCAACATTAACCTAGGCAACTACGCTAGGCAAATACTGATGTCACTGTATCTTCATAGCAAAATCGCGTTTCTATACCAAGCTTGAATGGCGCTTTCATCCGTATCCGTAGATTTCAATTGAAAAATGTTTTCATTCAGGAAAAATTTGCACGATTGTCGTAATACATACACATATGTGCATCATTTAAATCCAGCGTTTCTACCAACGACCGCGCTTCACTATTAACATAAATTCGTTGGTCCCGGAGTTGGTCCACACCGCAGAACATATTATCGCGCCGAGAGACTCAGTTCCACATTGTAGGAGTCAAATCAGTTTAGTCCCGCGTAACAAATACACTGCAGAATTTACTCGCGCCAAGTTTATTTTGTACTTAACTCTTCATATGCGGGAAGTAAAAACAATGCATTGAATGTAATTTGTTTTGAATAATAAATCGGGCACCGAGAGTTCCGTACAAATATGATAAATATCCAGTGTTAGCATAGACCCTCTCCGAAGCAAAATATACCTACGCAGTTTCTGGTCATTTTACACGGTTCGAACATAGGCAGAGAGACAAATATTGAGAATCCGGACTTTGCTTGTCGGTTATTCTATAAGAGCTAATTTTAAAGCAAATTTCTTATGACAAGTACATACCTACCCTATAAGTTTTGATTTCCCTGGATTTTGTATGAAAATTCCTTTTTAATGTAATGACTATCTTTTGATTGCTTGGACTCAGAAGTTTAATTTCTTCACCGCTCCAAGGGGTAGTTATGAATATTTGTTAGGTATTAACTTCACGCATTCCTGAGAAAAATATGACAAGCGGATGGAGACAATAAAGTGAGTGAATATAGAGGTTGCGTTTTTGCCGACTGAGGTACAGAACCCTAATATTTGTGCCACGGTCAGAGATTGAGCATGAAGGTTCAATAGTTTAACAATTTCACAATTCAGGATCCATTTCCCACGTGTGAGAATTACAATGATAGGCTATAGAAATAAAATATACTTGACAAAGTGTAGCCCTTTTGGGTTGATAGATTATTAGGTATAAAATTAATTGTTTACAAACACGCAATGTAGGTGTGTGCCACCCTTGGGTATACCACTGTGCCATGGCGCTGCCCGATACGCTTGCATGGTGAGACAACCTAAGACGTTTGGCAATTATTGCAAGGCCGTGAAAAATGTGTATATCAAAGTTAATAATTACAATATGCTAGACGACTAAAAAAAACTGTTTAGTCCGTCAGTTAGATAATTAAAAAATATTGAACACGTATTTATTCTTTTGTTTGACAAAAAAAAATGACGAGGATAAAGTTCTTAGAAGTTTCGAGTGAAGTCACTACTATGGTATGGTTTTTACCTAATAGTGACGTCACAGCCCCCACTCCGCAAGTTCGATGACCTTTGTCGATTTAATAAAATTGATAAACCAAAATAACGTCGGACTAAATAGAATGATATATTTTTAACCCAGTCGTCATCCCTATTGAAATAAGGTAAGAAATATTTCAATGTTAATAAACATAGCACAAACATGACCACAAATTAATTTTATTACTCGTACTTAATGATTGTCTTAAAAGTATAGGAAAGAACCAATTAAGGTAATTAATTAGATAAGCAACTTGGCAAGGTGATTTTTAGGGTTCCGTAGCCAAAATGTCAAAAACGGAACCCTTATAGTTTCGCCATGTCTGTCTGTCTGTCTGTCTGTCCGTCCGCGGCTTTGATCAAAGACTATCAATGCTAGAAAGCTATAATTTAGCTCAAATATATATGAAAACTATGCCGACAAAATGGTACAATAAAAAAATTTAAAAACAATTTTTTTTACAGTACCTCCCATAGACGTAAAGTGGGGGTGATTTTTTTTCTCATCCAACCTTGTAATGTGAGATATCGTTGGATAGGTATTTTAAAACCATTAGACTTTTCCAAAGATTTTTCGATTCAGTGATTTGTTTGCAAAATATTCAACTTTAAAGTGCAAATTTTCATTAAAATCGAGCGTCCCCCCCCCCTCTAAAATCAAAACCGGTGGGTGGAAAAATTTGAAAAATCCAGGATGGTAGTATGTATATCAAACTTACAACGAAAACTATAACGGTTAAGTTTTCTTGAGAATTATTAGTAGTTTAAGAGTAAATAGCAGCCTAAAGTATAAATACCTAAATTTGGAATATTCCGTACAAAATACGAAATCATTACAAAAAGATTACTTAATTTTTTCTTAATGGCTACGGAACCCTATTTCGGGCATGTTCGACACGCTCTTGGCTGGTTTTTCTTAAACTTATTTCGAAGTAAATAAAAGAAATGGTTAAGCGCTCGTATTGTACCTACTTAAAGTTCTAAAACAAAGTATTAAATATTATCGTAATATATCCATTAACTTCTTTCGTCTCGTATAAAAGTTCAATAAAGTCTAATCAATGGTTTAGATAGTTGCCGCAAATAAAAAATATACCAGATGTCTTTAAATTCTTCCGGATATATTTCAGCAGATATTGGGTTCGTTTGACTAAGCAACCCTGTAAATATTTTTAGAGATTTTAATAAAATTGAAGTTAACAACGTTTTTTCCACACATTGATCGTACGTAACCCTTACAGGGGCGTTTAGTCAAGCAATCCAAAAAACTACTGAAATTTTCTGTTTTTTTTTAATCACTTGGTATAAGTATAATTACAAAACCGGCCAAATACGTGTCGAGTCACACGCAGTATGGGTTCCATATTATTAATATGCCGCAACTATCCAGTGTTGATTTTTGATCGACTATTACATAGGTACTCGTTAACCTGTAAAACCTAGTAAGCTGTTATAGTTTTCCTTTTTTAATTCATTTTTTATACCTACCATCATAATTTTTTACATTTTTCAAGCTAACGGTTCAGCAAGTAGAAGGGGCGGGGCAATAGTTGCACTAGTAGTTAATTGGGGTACTTTAAAGCTTTGTATTTTACAATGCAAATTCTCAGAGAGCGCCCTGTTTCGTGCCTACAAAATCTCTATCTTTACAAAGTTCGACATTTTTGCAAGTGACGTCAGGTGTGCAGAATTGATTTGCGAACTTGAAAAAATCGTATATATTTTTTTATTTGAATTAATAAAATCAATGACGCGAGCATTTTTAATTCAGAAATAATAAAATATTTAAGTGATTTTTTACTAAGTAATAGATATGATATTGATACGTATAAAATAGATTATGTTTAAATAAAATAAAAAAATTAAAACGACACAACGTGACATGAATTAGTAAATTGAATGGTTACTTATTGTATTTTCATAAATAAATCTGCAGGTAATAAAAATAAAAAATTAAATAATAATATCAAAATTAAGAAATATGGCAAGACAAGTAAAGGAAATAATCATTGGTTTTATGTTACTTTTAAATAATATACAAAGAAATAAAAAAAAATCACGGACTCATCTCGCTCTAACGAAGCCCGACTCGCACTTAGCCGGCTTTTAATTTACCTAACTACTTCTTTAAAATATATACATTCAACCGGAATCCGTTTTATCTATCTATTACGGTTAAAAATAATAATAGCCTCGTTGCCTACTGTGTCAGTTTAAAAATAGAGTCCCGTCAGCTGCCTTTTACAACTAGACTACAGAGAATAACCCCAAAAGTAACATCAAATCAGCATGAGTTAAAATACATAGGTACTACTAGGCTTACTATTTCTGGTGTACAATAAAGAGTCATTGTATTGTATTGTACCTAAAAAATGCTTTCGCCTGAAAATTAAACTTTTATTCAATTTGTTTGCATTGTCAAAGATAGCCGCTTAATTCTCGACACAGAAAAGGCAAGGCAAGACATGGAAAATCACTGACATAGCTACTTAATAAAGAAAAAAAAAATGTTGCATTTAATTTAATATTATTGTAGAAAAAAAACTTAGCTTAACGTAATTAACGGCGACAAATTATTTTTACTGAAACATCAGCATACTACATGACAGTATTAAGTAAGAAAGCAGAAAATATCAGCTGACGGGAATTATCTATTGGAGTTTCTGTGAAAAAAATCGCAATGCAGTTTACTTTAAAGTAAATTAATATATAAAGCTTGAATTAATATTTGAAAGAACTTTATCTCACTATTTAAAGGACTTTATCTCACTATACTCAAGATTTTACTTGTCATCATAGGTTGTAGTTACTTTTTTATTTTCGCTCAACTTATGAAACTAAAACTAAACAATTTATCAATACCTATGCAACGTTTGCCCTAGAATTTTAAAAGAAAACGAATAAAATAATTTCTTTCCTGTAAGTTTCAACGAAAAATTGTACGGGCAATTAGAATCACGTAAAGAACTATTGAGCTCCTCGGGGGCAGAGACAAAAGAGGGCTCGTAAATTAATTCGTGTATTCCGTGGAGGGTTAATAATCCATGTGCGGGCACACGGGGGCTGGCATTTATTTAAGTTACGCTCCCAAGACGGTAGCGCGGCGGCCGGGACGGTGCTGATGAAATAAAATGGCGGTTGTGGACCAGGTACCGGATCACTGTGCTTAAACGAAACGTAAAAGTGAGCGTATCTCGCTCGATAGCGCGCTACCTGTTGCGACGCCGCGCCCGCCTCACGATATGGCCAAAGTTTGAGGCCGTCCAAGCGCGCCCCGCGTGCCGCGTGCCGCGTGCCTCTCAACTTGTGCACTCACCTGAACTTCCAGCCTGCGAGACCTCGCCGCCGCCACCCGATATTTTTTTGACAACTTTTGAAAAAGTTGAAATCAGTTTGAAGCTTGTTTATGTACCGTCGGGCAAAAGTACATTGCAGTCCGTCACGCGGTCGCGAGCGAACTTGTCGGGCCGGGGCGTGCGCCCGCGGAGCTCGGTGGAGAGACAGTGCCCGCGCCGCGCACCGCGCACCGGCACCCGCCCACCCCACATCACCCTGCCCAAAATCTTCTTACTTAAATCAACATACACGCATATATTTTTGACAAGATAAAGAACAACTTTCTGTCTCGCAATTTTGAAAATAATATAAATACTTGAGTCTCAAAAGTATCTATTTTTATGTAATCGGGCCTAATCTTTTGTGGTACTTATAGCCTTTTATTGGTACTTTGGACGAGTTTCTATACCCACGATTGCGTCCGAATCTCTTTTTTGAGATAATAAAAAAAGAAATGTCGAAAATTTTGGCTGAGTCTAAGCTAAATTTTTACAAAGTATGAATAGCAATTGTTTAATTTGGTTGTGGCCTAGGAAGCAGTAGTGGTGAGGTTCCAGCAGCCGGATAGCACGGACACGGGGCCTCGTTTGTTGTAAAGTGACGAATTAATTAGAAACGTTCAAAAAACCACGCAGTGGGTACATTTTTAACATGCAAATTAAACTGCGGTATGCAAATTGACGCGCACATGTTTACTTTACTTATCTTGATTAGGTGTAAAAAAGGCTGATTTACTGACTGAATGGTTCATTACCGACCAGCTCATCTCCTTGGACCTAGAAATCTGTAATTTCTTGTAAGATGTAGGTTGATTCTGCGAAAATTCCACGAGTCATGGAGTTCTGCAACTTAGGCAAGAAGGAGAATGTTAATTAGTCCGATATTATATGTTTATAAGTAAGTGTTTACTTATAAAGTGGTTTTCAATTAAAAGTTATTGCATTGTAGAGCTCAATTTGTTAAGTCCAAAGTTTTTTAAATGAACAATGACCACAGTCCACATCTAAAGATAACTATTAACACAGGATACCTAAATGTGTACGTTTAAGAACCTTCACTCATCTGTTTATTAGGTAAAAAGCATTTTATAGTAAACTAGCTGCTGCCCGCGACTCCGTCCGCGTAGAGGTATGAAAAATAGTTTACGTATTCTCGTACGTATTCTCAGACCTACCGAACATACACAAAACAAAATCATAAAAATCGGTCAAGCCGTTTCGAAGGAGTTTGGTCGCAAAAATTTTTAAGCCCGAGAATTTAATGTATCAGAATTTAGTATAACTAAAATGTATATCTCGAGGTAACCACCTCGCGATATATATTTTTTAAATCCTGGTCTAAGTATGAATACAAAAAATATCTACGACCATCATTTAATTTCAAAAATTTTTTTTGCAGATAACCCTAAATTATCGTGTTTGCAATGATATTGCGCTTATTTTATATAAGATTTGTTTATTCAATAAATGTGTGGAAATAACTATTATTCACTTAAATCTGCCAATAGTTACGCAACGGAAAAAAATAGGCAACGGAAAATGTGATGCCATCTCTGTTTGTTTTGTGTGAATAGACGGAGACGGCATCACATTTATCCGTTAAATAAAATTAATCAATGGATGGTGAAACAGCCCCTAAATTTAATATAAAATACTTGCCATCCATTAAACAGACGAATGAAAATTACATTGTGTGAAGGTCACGCGTGCTAATTTCATGTTTTTAAACATCATGGGTAACATTTTGGCATTTTACTTTCAAGTCGTGTAATCCCAAATATCCAGTTATACCGAACTTCATCCAAATCCATCCAGCTGTTTTAACGCGAAAGCGTAATAAGCACACACAAGTAAAATAAAGGTTTTTTTTTTGACACGCGCCGACATTTGCAACCTTTTTAGTTCTCAATCAACAATATATATAGAATTTATAAATTCAATACAAAATTCACAACAACATTCCAAACAAAAAATAAAACCATCATTACGTGCAACAGGCGTCAAGTTATATCAACGTAGGTACCTACTTAAGTTTACGACTGGTAGACACAATAATTCGCGCAACAGGCGCTACGCCGTAGACCGCTCGTAGCTGCGATCGTAGCTGACCTACAAACCCGCTCGTAGGACGCGGAGACACGATATTAGTGACAAAAGCAAGTCGTTGCTCCTGTCACTAATATCTTACACATTAAACTAATTCATTTTTCTTTCAGCCTACATAAATATTTATTAGGAAATTAAAAAAAAAAAACAATTTTGACAGGGGTCCCTGGGATTGTGAAAGTGATCCGTGACTGCAAAAAGTTTAAGAAACCCTGACATAGGCGATCATGATCATTTACTTCAAATAGCGAATCTACGGTGTTAAAAAATGTAGTTGTGCTAAATACATGTAATCTTTAAAAAACACTGTCAATCTGTTAAAAATATATATGTATATCTCGTTGAGTTTCTTGCCGGATTCTTCTCGACAAAGGTTTTTCCGAGCCGGAGGTAGATTTTTTTTGACATTCATAAGTCCTTGCCATAGCCTAAATTGAATAAAGATATTTTGACTTTGACTTGCCCCACACTGGCGGAATGGGTGGAAGTGTGGGAACATTAAAAATTTTGGCGGAATATTTCAGGTATGAGGTAAGTTTTTTAAGTAATATTAATAATACCTACCACTTCAAGTTATTGTTCATTAAGGAAGTTTAAAAAAAATACTTTTCTGACAAAAATGGAGTAGTAAAATGGTAACTTTCTAGTGGGGACAATAGGGATGATTTAAGTTTTATTTTGTACTTCTTGTTTGCTACAATAAGACTCTGAGCAAAACCAAGTTATTTCATCTGTTTTATAATACTTAAGACTAGCTTTTGCCCGCGACTTCGTCCGCGTGGAATAGTAACTTTGGGAAGTATTTAATTTATTTAGGATACCTATTCTGCCAATAATAGCATAACATTACTATGAATATAAAGTATTTTTTTTGTTTTGCCATCCATCCATGTTCTTTAGTATTTAAAACATAAATATTTTGCGGGTAGCTACATTTTAGCAAAACGACGTGCCTGCCTGCCAACACAAAAGGACTAATTCTTCATAGTGAACTCTTGACACCTTACATCCTTTATTGTAAGTTAGGAGGGTAGGATTATAATTAAGACGGCATTTTAGCTACACATAGTTCCGATAAATATACTTATAGTAAATTTGTTTGGAATTCCGTAAGAACTTTCATCCCCATATTTTCAAGTAAATAGGTCGTAATTAGAAAAGCGCCGGAACAAATGTTTTTTATGGTTCCGTTCCTCAAGAGGAAAAAATTGAACCCTTATAGGATCACTTTGCTGTCCGTCCGTCCGTCTGTCTGTCAAGACCCTTTATCTAGCGGAGTATCGGTATCGAGTTGAATTAAAACCCTAAACTGAGGTCAATAGTCCCGAAAACTGTGAAAAAATCAAACTTCTAAGTCAAGGCCATCAAAAGCTACAGTCATTAAAAAGGTGTTTTGCATACAAATCGCCTTAATAGAAAAAGTTATAGCGCACTGCCGGCTGTCCTAGAAACTTAGAATTTTGCATAAAGGTAGCTCTTAGGTATAGCACAATAAATAAGAAAAATCTGAAAATCATAATTTTTTCATGATGACCTCACATTGCGTACATTTTTCTCTCTGCTAACACTGCATCATCCCCTCTGCTGACATCCCCTCGCAGGTAAAGTTTTCAAATAAAGACATTTTTTATAAACATTTTTTTTGTTATTCATCATCATCAATCATCATCACCACAATCACCATCATCATCACCAATCATCATAATCAGCACCACTATCATCACCATCACCATCAATCTGCTCCACTGCCCCCGCTCCGCTGACTCCTCTCCACAGCCTCCGCTCCGCCAGCCTCCGCTCCGTCAGCCTTCGCTCCGCCAGCCTCCGCTCAGCAGCATCAGATCCACTCCGCTGCCTCCGCTGAAGCATGCATTGTATCCGCTCCATCCGTTGCCTCCGCTCCACTCCGTTGCCTCCCTGCCTCTGCCCCGATCCAATCCGAACAAATATCTATGTATCTTTTATCACGTGCCCAAATGCCAAGTTTCATAAAGAACCATCGATTTATCTTCAACAATGATGATCTTCCATATAAACTTTCATCCCTTGTTTCACCCCATCACAGGAAGAATTTTGAAAAACGCGCGAACAAATATCTATGTATCCCTTATCACGTGCCGAAATGGCAAGTTTAATAAAGATTCATCGATTTATCTTCGATAATGACGACCTTCCATATAAACTTTCATCCCCTATTTCATCCCCTCACAGGTCGAATTTTCAAAAAAGCTCAACCAAATATCGACTTACTTCTTATTAAGTGCCTAAATGCCAAATTTCATGGTTTTATCTTCGACAGCGACGAACTTCCACCATATAAACTTTCATCCCCTATTTCAACCCCTTAAAGCCTCTTTTTCGCGATAAAAGATAGCCTATGTTCTTTCCTAAGGTCTATTCTATCTCTGTACCAAATTTCATCAAAATCGGTTCAGCGGTTTAAGCGTGAAAGCGTAACCGACAGAGAGACAGACAGACAGGCAGACAGAGTTACTTTCGCATTTATAATATTAATATGGAGTATATATATATGGATTATGATTTATTGGACGGTAAAATTATAATGATTAAAGGTTTGGAACCGTTAAAAAACTATTAATTTTTATGACTACTCAAGTGAGCCTTAATTGGTACTCAGAAAAACGTTAAGCATTTACTAAGTTTCCTTTTGTGGTATGGTCAGAAAGCTTGCCTACTAAATAAGTCAAAAAATCTCATATCACTTATTAGGTAGGTAGTCAGTACATTTTATAATGAGTAAAATATTTTTTTCAGGAGCAATAATTTACATTTTTTCATGATTAATAATAATAGTTTATTTTTCTAATACTAACAGCAAAAAAAAATAGTAAATAGACGTTGGTATTAGTACTATGCATTATTAGAATACATTTTGCAATGCAATACATATAAATTTAATTTTAAAATTATTTCGAGCAGCTATGTATTGCCTACAATAAGTACCTACTTCGACACAAGGGAGGTATATACTATCTGTGACAGTTGCCACGTCAGCGAGTGCGAAGTTTCAGATAAAATCAAAATATAATATAACCATTTCGTTTGAACATGTACTTAACTACCGTGAGACTCACTCATATAGAACCAGCAAGCGGCTACAGCAATATGCGCACTCAACTCAAAAAGCGCGCACGCGCTTCGGGTGCTCGTGTTGCAACTTGCAGCAGCCGCCGAGTCGCGTTGCTCTGGGAAGAAGGGCAACGAAGCCTAAAACATGTTAATCTAAACTCGATTTAACACGTAAGCTATCCGGTTCTATTTTTTTCCTAAGTCAAAAAAATATATCAATTAGCTAATAAATATATGAAAGTACGTTAATGAAGGCCTTTGCTCACTGCCCTTAAAGTTTGCGGTATAATATCATCTTATGACTTACCGAATAATTCAGTACTTAGTACGACTTCAATTTATGCCTGGGCCGAATCTCCATACTTGATCGGCTAAACTTTTTCGTATCATTGGAAGTACTTCATTTGTTAGTAGCAAGGGAAGCTACACCTCATCAGGTGAAATAAAAAATAGACTACTATCTAATACTACCACAGTGAAACTAGAAGGGAAGACAACCCTTTTGAGACACTTCCAAATAATTGATTCATTTTTAAAATATTTCACCGCTATGTGTGTCTGTGTGTGTGTCTGTCTGTCTATCTGTGACACCGTAGCTCTTAAGTCGGTGGACCGATTTGAATGCGGTTTTCTTTTAATTGAAAGCAAATTTTCTAGCGATGGTTCCTAGATATGTTTTATCAAAATTGGTTCAGCCGTTTTTGAGACATTGAACTTTGAAGTGGGGGTTTTCCAACTTTTTGTTGGGTTAGTTATTATAGCTTCTTTGAACATGAAACTACCGTGTGACTCACCCATATTAAATGATATTATTATTATTATTTAATATTATAGCTTCTACGAGTACCCTAGTGAATTATTGTATAGGGTTTTCGTTACATGCTGTATTATTTGTCACTAACTGTACTAAGGGGTCCAGCAATGATCATTAAGATGTTCCGTACCACACAATGCCTGCCCCACCCTCCGCAGCATAACCTTGTAGATTGGAAACCTGATTGATAATACGAGGGCTCTATTATTGTCCATAATTTGATTTGAGCCGAATACTATGGTCGGATATAGTGAGAACTTGCTTGGCGTCGTTTCAAACGTTCGTGTATTTTTGACACTACCTCAAACTGTAACCAGATGAAGATTTACGTGGTGTGAACCGATATCAAAACAAATTGTTAATTTAAAATTAACTACCAGAGCGTTGGGGATTATAAAAAATACCTACGTAAGCTACATAATAAATTAAAACCCCCTGTCTTCTGAAATATTCTGGATTAATTTTAAAACATCTTGTATATTCTTGATCTGTGGCAAGTCTGTGGCTGATGGATGAGAGCATGTCACAAAGTTTTAACCACTGTGTCTTGTACCGCGTGGAGAGCACAATAACGGGAATTTGTGTTTGTGTCACAGTAGAAAGCTCTACGTACCGAAAATTAAATTAAAATGTATATAACTGTTACAACATAACATGCAAAACAGGTGTGTCCGTTGGTGACCCGAACGTAGGCAGCCTTTGAATGATGACGTAGGACGTCTTGTTCAACATTAACTCCAAACAATGTACAAAAATAAAACAGCTGATTACTGTTACTTTACCTTTTCTAAAGTGTTGTGTCGAAGAGTTAAAGTTTCTCAAATATGAATCGACTTTTCCTTCAGTTATTTCTCTTTACAGTACGAAAGAAAAGAGTAGAAGGTGATTCTTCGAGGCACCGATTTGTATTTAACTGGGACATAATATGTATGACGATTTTTGTAGAACTGGTTTTAATTATTAACAAAAAAATAATTAACACCATGATTCTTACTACTCTGTCGTGTCCGTTCACCATTTTCATGATAATATCTCAAAATCAGTCCACTGTAACAAATTTTGAGTTGCATAAACGTAGCTATCATAAGGTCGTAAGTGACCAAACTACTAGTAATTGTTTAAGTTCATTGATATAGACCTTCGCAAAGTAACGCTTGATTCAATAAATTAGTTAACATAAAATAAAAAGAAAGAAAAAATAGGAAAGGACGCACGTAACAGTACACATTAACAAATTTTATTTCAATTTACCATAAACTATTTTCTTAAGTCGTCTCTAATGGACAAAGGCACAAAGGATACCGTGTTGTGGAATGTACGAGTATAGGTAGAGTCATTCACGATGACGCGTGCCGTGATTCTTATTACAATGTCATTAATGTCTAATGTCATTAATTTGGTCAAAATCACGCGTCTTCGTGGATGGCGCTAGGTAGGTATAATACATTAATTCTATGTAGGTACTTAGACAAAACTGTCAATCACTTTAAGTTCAATAGAGCAGCGAGGTTAAATCTGCTGCATATTTCTTTACGTTGTTAAGTTGATTCAAAGTTCGGATCTTTACTTATTAAGCTTTCAAGTTTCTGATTGTGGTCAAACCTATTTAGTGATTAGTTGGTCTCACCTTGCTCTTGCCAATTCAAGAACAGAGTACAATTATCAAGAACAAAATCAACTAAAGTTTCAGAACTTGTCTTGTAAATCTTCAACTTGTTTTACAACTTCCAAGTAAATAATTGCTCTTTAAACTTTTGTTGTTTAAACACATAATTATTGTTAAAAACAGTCTTTACAACGCTTAATTTACTTGCAGAAAGGCCCGACTTTCAACTCGTTGCAACGACGCTCGTGGATATGATAAAAAAATATCGAAACTTCTCTATGATCAACCAACAGTCACCACATAATATGAAAAGCGCAGCGCAGGCAAATAGGTACAATATTTTATTTTATCCATTTTATCTATCTTCTATCTCCTTCTATCTATCTATATAAAAAGGCAAAAGTGATTGTCTGATGTATCAACGCACAGCCCAAACCGCTGGTTCTAGGGATTTCAAATTTAGCACGTAGGTTCCTTTTAAGGTCTAGGGGTGCATTAAGAAAGGATTTTTCAAAATTCACCCTCTAAGGGGGTGAGATGGGGGTCCAAAGTTAGTATGAGGAAACAAGATTAGTTAGACTATTTTATTCGAAACTTCACAGGAGTGTTCTTACAACAAATAAGTAAACACGTGTTTCAGGTTTTTTGAGAATTCAACCCCTGAAAGTGGTGATAAAGTCAATCGAAAATCAATCGTTGATATTTCAACGCACAGCCCAAACCACTGGACCTAGAGACTGGAAATTTTGCACATAGATACCTTATACAATGTAGGTAAGGCAGGTAAGTTCTACTAAGGAAGGATTTTTGAAAATTCTAACGGTAACAGGAAAAAACGGGATTTATACACACACACATTAAGAACACACACAAATCACACAAACCCATCTATCACCACCACCACACTACACTGACGCGTTTCGAACTCAACCAGAGCTCATCTTCAGAGTGACACAACCGTACACCATGCTACCAGTTGTTAGACTAACGAACCACAACCACCGTTTTAACTTGTCACTGTAACTCCCCAAGTATCCACATACGTTTTATGAAACAAAACAAAAGTACCCACAAATTATTAATATTTTTTAACCGTCCTTCAAAACTACCTTGATTTTTATTTATTACTGTCAAGGCATGTTTTATTAACTACCATTGCTGAAATTAGATCCAAGCCGTAGCAAGGGAGATGAAACTAAATTTACCTGCTCATTAATAATAGACCCCATACTGTTGTATCTAATTATCTCCATGCATTCTAAAACATCGAGACAAAACCCCTTGCCACAATAATGTAACACTTCATACAGAATAAATAGATAAAGAATGATTTAGTTCCAACAAATGTTTGGCCAAATTCGACTTATCAGGATGCTCATTCATATTTATTCATATTTATTTATGCATATTTTGCATAAGCTTAGCTATCGTAAGGTCGCGGGTGAGCAAGGAAATTCTTTTAGTTCATTAAGAAACAATTTCCCGAAATTCCCTCGGGAAAGGGAAAAAAACAGGATCTTTCCTTTTAATGGTCCTAGAAAGCTGAAATTCGCCATGTAGGTTGCTTGGGGATTGTAGAAGAGCGTTAAGAGAGGACTTTCCAAAATTCCAAAGGGAACGAGAAAATACGGGAGTTTTCGTTTTACTCATCGTAGAAAACTCAAATTTGCCATTTAGGTTCCTTGGGGAGGAGTGTAGGGGAGCACTACAAAAGGATTTCCCGAAATTCTGACGTTAACAGCATTAGTATTATTGTGAAACCATTAAGAGATAATTTGCCGAAATTCTCACGGGAAAGGAAAAAAATGGGACTTTTCGTTTTACTGGTAGAAAGCTGAAATTCGGCAATGTAGAGGAGCACTGAGAGAGGACTGTCCAAAATTCACATGAGAACAGGGAAAAACTGATGATGGAAGGTTAAACTCCTTAACGGTTAGAAGTTAGAGGAAGTTTCTTTAAACATCATATGCACTTATAGGTAGACCTTTAGTTGTATTCTTTCGGTTATTTAGGTGAGCTGATGATGGAAGGTATAACTCCTTAACGGTTAGGAGGACACATTAAGTACCTACGCTAAGCCAATCAACTCATTACGTAACAAAATTTATACATACCTGTAAAACAGTATACTGTGACAGGACAGACTGACAGACCTGAATTTGGCACACATGTAGATAAAGTATTATAGGAGTGCACTAAGTAAGGATTTTTCGAAATTCCCATGGGAAAAGGAAATATTTAACTTTGTCTGCTTCTTGGTTGTTCGGGGAATCTCTGGAAAAACTGAGCGGATTTAAAAAAAAACTATTAGTAAAAAGCTTTTTAAAAATCGATACCCGAAATAATAGAAGCCTGTTTCAATTCAATCGCGGACAGTGTGGTTTTCTCTTCAATTCACTTATTCCTATCCTGCGGGAACAATCCT
Organism: Choristoneura fumiferana; assembly: GCF_025370935.1. Taxonomy (NCBI): domain Eukaryota; kingdom Metazoa; phylum Arthropoda; class Insecta; order Lepidoptera; family Tortricidae; genus Choristoneura; species Choristoneura fumiferana. The sequence continues at coordinate 34,817,353 of NC_133472.1, forward strand.
ATGCCGCGTAGGTACGAAGTCGCGGGCAAAAGAAGCACGTGGGTTTTCTAAAATTTCACCCCTGACCTAAAGATGTGAAACAGGGGTTCAAAGTTTAACGAATTATGATCATCTAGGTTGTTTTTATAATTCAAAAATTTGCAAATATAATCATCTCAAAAATCAATTAAAATACGAAAATAAAGATCATAGAAAGTAAATGATCTGTGTTACCTCAAATTTAACGCGAGCGAAGCCGCGGGCAACAGCTAGTCTTCTTATAAACAAACTATTGAATAAAGATCTTTTATTATTAGGTATTTATTCTTATTCTATCTATCTTATTCTTCTATCTATTTCCCGTCGATTTTAGTTTTTCTTTTTGGACATAATTATTATTTTTAAACGAGTCCGTTCTTAAGTGGCTAGTACCCAACCACATATTTATTTAAGAAATAATAATATAAATAAATCTAAAAACCCGACTGCTAAAACTAAAAGGAAGAAAATAAGTCTAGTGGTCTAGAACTCTGTCAAAAAGCTCATTTAAGGTTCAACAGTCGGGACCCATTCAAATCGTAACCAGGTCAAAATCTTGGTAATGGGTCCCGACTCAATGAACCTTAAATTTAATGAGACATATTTTCTTTCCTTTTAGTTTTAGCAGTCGGGTTTTTAGATTTATTTAATTTAAAGTTTAATTTAACACTTTTTTGATATTTATGTGAAAACGGTAGATTAAAAGTGTTATATCCTATATATTTAGAATGGGCTAATTATTAGCTTTCATTCACCCACAGGTATTGTTACAATACAAAATATATTTTTTTCATTCCTCCGCCATATTTTTTTCACAGACTCCATATTGAAATATTATATAGCCTATGTCACTTCGACAGTTATGACGAATCCAATGATACCTTATATGTTACAATCCGTTCAGCCGTTTAGGCTGCAGCGAGGACCAAAGAAATAGACATACATAACCACATGCATAAATACATACATACACACATACGCTCGAAAAACATACCAAACGTACAACCCTCCTACAGGCAGTCGGGTAAAAATAAAAACTTCATCCTCGTCATGTCCGACCTGCTGCGATGCTGTGGCGTTTTTTCATACTTAAAAAAACTAACGCATTTTGTGCATGTTATACGTTTAAGAAAAAAAACGCCTCACATAAGCCATAATCATTAAATGACATGTAAATTAAGCATTCTCATTTGTTAATTTAATTTCACTTGCAGCAGACGATTAACTTTTGATTAGTCAGATTGTCGTTTCAGCACGCTGGGAAGCTGGGAATAATATTGTCGTTGTGTTTTGCGAGCCATACGAGTAAATGAGCCAGCTGCTAAATGTACATTTATAGGCAGTTTTGGGTACTGGATTTAGGTTATCTATGGCCACATTTTCGAGCAGTGTCGTGAAAAATAATTTAGGCACAGTGGAGTTATATAAAGCTAAAGCTCACAGCCACCCTAACTTTTTATTATTATTATTTCATAGCCACTAATTTAATTACTTAAAAAAGTCCTGCTTGCAAATAAGCATTCATTACAGAGATACACTAGATCGCATGCATGATCCGATTTTATCGTGGAGAGTCTTTATTAGAATCCACGGCAAAAATTGCCCCTATTTCGTTGTATTTTATTTTCCGTTTTAAACTTATTTCCAGGCCAAAAAATGCACAGAGTACTCAGAACTCGTACAGAAAACTATAAACAGCAATTTAAAAACCACAACACTTGTTCAACTTTAATGTAAAAGCCTTAATAAGATTCGAGTTCACTTTATATGGTGGCGTCACGCGTTAGTACCTATGGCAAATCCTCTTCCTAAGATACAGTTTCGATAATGGAGGAATCATGAGCATTTTAATTCATTCACATACTAGCACTAACAGTTCCGTTAGTCAACTTAATAAGCTTTGTTCGTGTATTTTTTTTAAGAAATCGATCGGTTTCACTATAAAATACGTACTTTAAAATGTCTATTTTAAAATGCCGCGGTAGGAGGTGTCATTACTTATAATTCAGAAATGTGGACATACCGTACGGAAATAACATTTCGTATATCGTTTTTTTCATCTCGCCGCACCGTGCACGCACGCCGCTCTGAAGCAATGAAGCTGTTGTCCCGCGGTGCGGATCAAACGGGAATCGCGTGCACCGCACCGCTCGACAAACACGCAAGTAATGTTAAATACAATAAATGAAATTCGCAACCAACAGGATGAGAACTGTCGCCAGCCAAGACCAGGCTAACACTAACGGAAATCGCTGCCAGTTTCATATCAACAGTAAATAATTGAATGAAGCGATTTTAATCGTTTCTAGTTCTTCGTATTTTGCACAAGCTACACAGCTTCCAGAACAACACTGAGTGGAAACAATACGGCGTACCTTTCGCAAAGCTTTTCTATGTACAAAGGTATACTCGTACCTATGTTCGTGTATTTAGGTACATAAACTTGATTGTTCCAAATCTTTCAAGTGAATTTTGAGCTATTTCGACTTGATAGCAAAAACTTTTTTGTTTATGATCCTTGAAACAGATTTGAGCAAGTTAGCTCTTATTAAAGTAGATAAAAATATGATATTACTTTAGTAATTGATTCATTATTATTGGTTATTAACATGAAATGTGTCAATCATATTCTTGTTTGACCACTGGTTCTTGACAAGTGAAATATTTATATTACCTATATATTAATGTATGTTTTGCATGCCTATGGAGGCGAAACAATGGACTATATTGCAATAATAACATCTGTACTTACATTAATTACTAGCAATAAATGAATTGAATTGAATATGTATGTTCGGGTCAGATCATGCAAGTTGAATTAGATGCATTTCCAGTGGTGGAATCGACTTAAAATTTGGTGCGGAAATGTAGTTTGTATGACAACACAAGTACAGTCAACATAAAGTACAGTTAGCAAAAAAAGCTTGTAATAAAAATGAGATTTTTAACAAAAACTTATATTCGGTGATATTTAAGAAAGAGGTAAGAACCAAAGTTACTTCTTAACATGCAATACCTAATTGTTTTTATTTAAACAATGAAAAGAACGAACAATTTTATCTACTAACTAGAATTATGATAATGATAAGGTTAGAGGCCTCGGACAAGACTGAAACTGCTACTAAACGAAATTCTATCTCTCAGACGTAAACGCAGCCAGGTCGGCCAGACGTCTATATGCGACCGGTGACGTAGCGAGCAAGCCATGGTGGCCTAGTGGTTTGAACCATCGCCTCTCAAGCAAAGATCCAAACCCCGGCCCTCTGAGTTTTTCGAAATTTATGTGCGAAATTACATTTGAAATTTGCCATGAGCTTTACGGTGAAGGAAAACATCGTGAGAAAACCTGCACACACCTGTGAAGTAATTAAATGGTATGTGTGAAGTTCCCAATCCACACTGGGCCCACGTGGGCACTACGGCCCAAGCCCTCTCATTATGACAGGAGGCCTGTGCCCAGCAGGTGGGACTTAAATCGGCTGGGGATGATGATGTCGTAGCGAGCAACTTCTTTAATCAATGCACGGTCGACAATCTTATATTGTATTTCGATCCAATTTATGAAAAGTGTACATATATAATATGAAGAGTTAGATAAGCCCATATTTTTGCACTCGACTGTACAGTTTGATTCACAAGAGCTGGCATGAATTAATTGAATGGGTGCGCATTTTTTCACATAACATTTTAAGTCCAATTATTGGAAGTCCGAAAATGTTTCTCATAACATTTTACATCATAACGGTCACTCTTCATATTTTTTTTAATACTAACGATTGAAACTCATAATCATCGAAATTCATATTATCACTAATCATACACCTTGTTCATACTAATAAGTTAATACTTATTGGTTTTCATATATTTTCTTATACTAACGACCTAAACTCCTAATAGACAAACTAAGGTTAGTAGACAGATATTGAAGCTCAAAAATAAATAAAGAAGCTAACTTACAATATTAGTCACCCAATCATCAATTTCGAAGATACTTAATATATTTATCGGTAGTAGAGTTATATTATTTGTTGTTTGTAAATTGTCTTTCGATTTTGTATAATTTGCTGGTTTTGTAAAGCCTAATAAATAAAATATTAGAGGGCCCCGTATAAGAATGGCATTCATTCACACAGTGACATAAATTTCGTTTAATCCGTTCGTGCCAGCTCTTTTGAATCGACCTGTACAAGGTGTGGGCTGCACGCATTGTCTACACTAGTCTATCTCATCTCAACGAACACTAGGTACATAAAGTTACATAGTTGCACACGCACACGCACACGCACACGCACACTCACACGCACACGCACACGCACACGCACACGCACACGCACACGCACACGCACACGCACATTGACACGTATACAGGAAGGCTACTACGAAATTCGAAAATTGAAGTTATTATCGTACCGTCCCTCTCAATCTCGTATATATAATGTAAGAGTCAGCGGGACGGCAAAATACGAAGTTCGAATTTTGCACTTCGTAGTATAGACCCAGATACGTGTTTACAACACTTATACTCCGAAAGCCTCGGTGACTTACAAGAACACCTCTCAGTTTTGAATTGTCTAACTATGTGTATCTAATTGAGCAAAACGTCAATAAGGGTACTTGAAGAAAAATACCCATTAATGCAAATTGACCACTTTTTAGATATTACTAACTTAATTAATTATCATGAAATTCATAAACCGACACTGCGACAGCGGGGCTACTAAGAAAAACGAAACTCGAAGTTCGTGTCGTTCGGTCCCTCTGACACTTGTACTATTTAATACGAGAGCGAGAGGGACGATACGCCACGAACTTCGAGTTTTGTAGTAGCCCTGCTGAATCGCTAAAAGTATTTGTAGTACACAAATATATGTGAAATATCAAATATTCCGCAAAATACCTTTTTGGAAAGGATTTTTCAATATGTTATTTCGACTATAGCACCTTTATTGACTTCAAAATCTTTAATTTGTTATTAACATAAGGACATCATGTTAAGTGGTAATTTTAGGTATTGGATGTATCTCACTAGGTTTGGCATCAGACATTCAAATAGTTTCTAAGACCATTATGGGGATAGTTGTCTAGGTAAGAAAAATATTATACAGTTTAGTCCGTCAAATAAATTAGGAATTAGAAAATATTGGACACGATTTTTTCTTTTGTCAATCAAACAAAAAATTATAAAGATGAAGTGCTATAAAGTTTGCGAGTGTGGACGGGAAGTTTAACTGGTTATACACAGTGTTTTTTTATAATCGTTAACTTCAGCAGACGGCTCAGTTCCTTGATATAAACTACCTAATAGTATTTTTTTTCGAATAGGTAAATAAAAATAAAATAAAAATACGAGAATAAAATTTTTTTTTTCATGCTTATAATAGCTTCACAGTCACTGTTAATAGTTAAATTGTAAAATAAACATACTTGACAAGTGACACTGACGTGACACATAAGAGAAACAGCACAAAGTTCACATGTTTAACTTTATTTTGCTAAATATGTGTGAATTATAAACGGGTTTGTTATAAACTTTGAAAAAACGTCATAAATTTAGGACCTTTAAGCATTTTACTGCTAATAATTAATTATCTTAACTCTTGATATTTATTTGATTTTAATTAAATTTAATAATATTGTATGTGTAGTACTCTTGATTGTCTTTTAAACAGTAAGAGTTAGGCCAGACTTTGACCTTGACTTTGACTAAAGAAATTAACTTCATTTGACCTGCAAATTGCCCCTTAAAGTTAACGGATATCAAAAATAACAAAATGTATTTATCTCCAAATTTTTTTCTTTTATCGACAAAAGAAAATTTATTTTTATAATATTTTTTCTTTTGTCAGTTATATAACTGACAGACTAATAAGACTTATTAGGACAATAGTCTGTTACTAGCAGCATGGGAATTGACAAGTCTTCAGAGTGTAGACGAAGATCGCGTTCACATTTTCCCCCAGGTGGGGCACCAGGTCGCAAGAAAAGAGTAGACGGCGGGCCTCTCCGGCAAACAGTAGCCGAGGCTCTCGAGAAGCGGCGGCGTGTTCACCACAGCCTTGTGAAAGTCGTTGAAGTTGATTACCCCGTCCAGATCTAAGTCCATCCGCTTCAGCATTATGTCCACGAATTCCTATACATAATTAATAATAATAATACCTTGGGACTAATTACACCAATTGACCTAGCCCCAAAATAAGCAAAGCTTGTACTATGGGTGCTAGAGAACGGATAGACATACATATAAGATAAATATATGTGCTGACTAAATTAAAATCTAAACTGTTGGGTGGAAAAATTTGAAAAAATTTAGAATGGTAGTAAATATCAAATTTACAAGGAAAATTATAGCGGCTAAGATTGCTTGAGAATTATTAGTAGTTTAAGAGTAAATAGTAGCCTATGGTATAAAATATACCTAAACTTGGAAGATTCAGTAAACAGTACGAAATCCTTAGAAAAATATTATTTGATTTTTTCGTAATGGCTACGGAACCCTATCCGGGGCGTGTACGACACGCTCTTGGCCGGTTTTTATAATTGGCAAATTGTGCTTGGACGCGTTAGGAAATCCTTTTACCCCCAGTTTTAGAGCATTATTTCAAAAGGATATATACATAATTTTATTTTTTATTTTCATTACACCCACGAAACGAGGCAAGAAGGTACATGAATTTAATTTATTGATAATGAAAGATAATTATTAGGTAAGACTGAAAAAAAACACATTATTAGGTTTTGATGTTAGTTTAAGTCGATAAATGGTATTTTTGTCATTCCCTCATTTGATATTCTTATTTTTACAGTCCTTTTTTACGTAAAAACACATTTAAACGTTAGACGACTAAGGGTATAATACGTATACATGTCTAGCTAGTAACAATAATACGACCAATCATGAATAAACATTTGAGGATTAAACTCAATGTCAACAATTTTTTACTAGGTAGTTTAAATGTCGCCATTTTCTGTGAATTACCAAGCCACTTTCATTAGGTACAGTACTCTAAGATAATAGCAAAAACATTATACTTAACATAATGTGTCAGTTCGCGATTCCTAATGAAATAACTTGAACTAGTATGTACTTGTACAGCACGTCTTTCGCTTGACGGCTTTTGTGTTGTTTAACCAATACACCACAATGTAAAGCTAACGCCATCTATAGAAAAAGACACACAATTCTAACGCTTGACTCGGTGAGCGAGTTTACGTTACAGGCGATACAACTTTGCTTAGATTCAGCGAATGAAAAGATTTCTTACACGGTCGCTAGGGAGGCGCTAGCGGGCCTCTTGTAAGACTATTAATTCGACTGGCAAAAGAAAAGTTTGTTCTGTTTTACAATTGTTCAACGTCTAATTTAACCCCCTTTTAATAAATACTATCTGTATTCTTTAACCTATTATGTGTACATAAGGGAAAAAAAGTTAATGTTCCGATTTGATATAGCGCTGTTTAAATTTAGAGAAAATAATAAAGAAAAATTAAAGTTAAAGTGCCTACCTTGACAGCTTCTTCGACATCGTCATCACGTGATGCCTTAGATATACTTTTTTTCATGAGTTGGTACATAGTCTCTCTCCGCAAATAACCTTCACCCAGTAAGTCGTAGCACTGCAAATATAATAGATATGCTATAGTTCCTTTATTTATTGGTTAGGTACTTACCTACAATAACATAGGTGCTGTAAACAATAACAACAAAACTTAGGGCTTAAAAAAATATTCGACAATGTCTACAACACAATTACAGATCGATTCACAAGAGCTGGCACGAATGGATTGAACAAAAGTAATGTCACTTAAACATTTTTATTGTAATGACAGATGCATGACATTTCCATACTTGTGTGTGAAGTGTATTCAAATAGGTAACACACAGATACTGTCATTCACTCATTCAATCCATTCGTGCCAGCTTTTGTGAATCGTCCTGTACCTATAGTAGGTATATAAGCTCCCGATTTATCGATGCAGTTGCAGCATGATCAAATGATAACCACGGGCATACTGCTATCAAAAATGTAATCACTATCTACATCCCGCATCAAATATATTTAATATAAATAACGGTGAATCATTAAAAACTGTTACAATAACAATTTGTACGTAGATTATCTTAACTATAGGTATTTAACTACTCATTATTAATACACTTAAAAAAAAGGTTATTTACTATACAGGATGTCTCTAACCATGGGGCTTTAAATTCAAGATTCGATTGGTTTTTTTTTTCTTTTTTTCTCCACTGGTAGGGTAACTATAAAGTGTTTTCTTGGGTGGCTAGATAACTATAATAACAACTTAAAATATCGTAAGTATGATGATTTTGATTACTGGCTGTCCTTAGTTGTCACGATAAACTAGCTTCACAACCCCGTGCCCCGCAAACGGGTCACTAATAATTCAAATAAATGACCACGTGTGCACTATGCAACACATATTTGGTCACAGTGTTCACGATGGTGGGTTTGCAATATGTGTTGCGATGCTACTAAAAGTTAGATAGAGTAAGACGTCCTATCCTAAGGAATAACCTGGTAGTGGAACAGGAGATAAATTTGACTTAAAGCCCTTTAACGACCGGATGGCTAAGTGGTTAGAGAACCTGACTACGAAGCTTGAGGTCCCGGGTTCGAATCCCGGCCGGTGCAGATATTTTGTATGAATAATTCTTGGGTCTTGGATGTTTAATATGTATTTAAGTATGTATTTATCTATATAAGTATGTTTATCCGTTGCCTAGTGTCCATAGTACAAGCTTTGCTTAGTTTGGGACTAGGTCAATTGGTGTCAAGTGTCCCATGATATTTATTTATTTAACGATCAACGTTAAACCCTGTTAATCTTAATACTAATATTATAAAAATGTGGAATTAAATTAAACATAGGCTACTTTTTATTGCGGTATTCTCACGGGATCCATACTAAATTCCAAAATCTTAACCTATATCTATATGTAGATATAGATAAATGAAATTTTGCCCAAGTGTTCATCATAATTATAACGAATTGCCACGGCAATTTATTTAGTAAAAACCCGGAATGACAATTCGACTGACAGATTTAAAGTTTTACGCTAGTGAAGAATTAAAAAGCGCTACGTTTCAATGCGAATAAACACATAGGTATAAACTTATTAACGGTTTTTTTGCAGGTACAGTCAAGGGCAAAGATATCGACACGGCCAAAGTTGCAAAAATATGTATACACGACTTTATGCACTTAACATTAAGGCAGTGTATACATGTTTTTGCAACTTTGGCCGTGTCGATATCTTTGCCCTTGACTGTACCGTAAATGCGTAAGTGATGCGTTCCTCCAGATCGCCTCGCAGATACAGCGACATGGCTTTAGCGAAGGTTGCCATGGTAACGTAGGGTGACGTGCCGCGGTCTAGTGCCACCATAACCCGCTCCATCATGTATGCATCTGTCATTCCCAGCCCCGTATGCAGGACGTCACGGAAATGAGCTCTGAAAACAACCACATCTACGTGAAAAGATTAAATAAATTCGAGTTGGAACAGCCCCTAGCGCGCGTATTCTGCGCATTTGATAGTGGTGCACGCCAATTAGGGCTAGTGCTTGCCAGCCCCGTCCCGCCCCGCACGTCGCTCAGTCTCCTGCGATACCTTATTTCGTAACTCTGCTTACTAACGATCACCACTACACATACGTACCGCGGGCTGCACTTATCATTTCAACGACCGGATAGACTAATTTTCAATGACTCTAACCATGAGGCTAGTGGTTGCTATTACTGGGTATATTTTTTTGATCTGGTTACACTAAATATGAATGGGTCCCAACTGTTGAAGTTTAAGTTTATCTATCAGAGTTCTTACCTACTAAGTATACTCGTTTTTCCTTTTTAGTTTTTATTTACTTTTTTTTGCAATCCGATCAGGTGTTTCGATTATTTTGTTTTTATTTTTAGTAAGCTGTACGTACTCCGTTCAATCTTATTGACATAAGAAATGCTAATGTTGGATATTTGGATGTTTGTTTCTCCATCACACAAAAACGACTACAAAGATTTGGATGAATTTTCATAAATCATAATTCATAACCTGGATTTATACATCAGGCCACTTTTTTCCCGGAAAACTACTGTAGTTCTTCGCAGACGAAGCCGCGATGCGAAGACGGAGGCGACGGCTAGTAAAGAATATTTGTATATTATTATAATTATAAAAACTAATCGTAAAAGTATTAAAATAAAGAAGTATTACGCAGGTATCAGCTACTTAATATTTCTTTACGTTATTCGTATAGTATAGGTCCCAAATATTTTTCGGTAAGTATATTGCCTTTATTATTTTGTAAGTTACAAGACTGGCCACCATAAATACTTTTCAGAGCCTTTCCGTCGCATCGCAGCGGTCCACGTAAGTATATTTCTTCTCTTATATGAAATACTTGTCCCTGATATCATATGAACGTAGACGTTGGATATCCAAAGGTTATGAGCACAGACATACAGGATACCAGTAGTAGATAAGGCGTGCTATAAGTGAAGAATGAATACTTTTCTAGTCGAAATTAAAACCGATATTTGTTACCGCCTATACCTATTCCCAGAGCTACCTAACAAGGAAAGGTACCCAACTGCCAGGCTCCGATTTGTTTTATTTTTATTTATGTTAGAGAGTAGTCTAGTATTTGAGCAGCTAAAAAAAATAGGTGTTGTTTTAGATTACTTTCTAACATATAGATATATATATATATAAATTGACTGTGATGTACTTATCAACGCACAGCCCAAACCACTGGACCTAGGGATTCCACTTTTAGCACGTAGGTTCCTTTTAAGGTCTAGGGGTGCAATAAGAAAGGATTTTTCTAAATTCACCCTCTAACGGAGTGAAATGGGGGTCCAATGTTAGTATGGGGAAACAAGATTAGTTAGACTATTTTATGCCAAACTTCACAGGAGTACTCTTAGGCCCACTTGCAGTAAACACATAAAGCTCGACTTAGCGTTAAGCTCAGTTTAGTAGTGTCAAATTGTATAGAACTGTCAAGCTTAAGCCTGGATTAACTACTAAATCTAGTTTATTTTTCCTGCAAGATGGCCTTAATAATAAATAAGTAAACACGTGTTTCAGCTTTTTGATAATTCAACCCCTAAAAGGGGGTAATGTGGTGACAAAGTCAATCGAAAATAAATCGTTGAAATATCAACGCACAGCCCAAACCACTGAACCTAGAGACTAGAAATTTTGCACATAGATACCTCCTTATACAATGTAGGCATCCACTAAGGAAGGATTTTTGGAAATTCTTACGGGAACGGAAAAAAACGGGATTTACATATTCGATTCCGAGTGACCCTATAACTATAATAACTACTCTTCAAATTTGATTCACAAGTAGGTATTACATTAATTAAAACATTGCAATTTGACATGTAGGTTGCTTGGGGAGTGAAGACAACCATTAAGAAATAATTTCCCGAAATTCCCACGGGAAAGGGGAAAAAACGGGATTTTTCGATTTACTTGTCCTAGAAAGCTGAAATTCGGCATGTAGCTTGCTTGGCGAGTGTAGAGGAGCGTTATGAGAGGACTTTTCAAAATTCCCACGGGAACGGGAAAATACACGATTTTTCGTTTTACTGATCGTAGAAAACTCAAATTTGGCATTTAGGTTCCTTGGGGAGGGTAGGGGAGCACTACAAAAGGATTTCTCGAAATTTTGACGTTAACGGGAAAAAACAGGATTTATCATTTTACTGGTCGTAGAAAACTGAAATTTGGAATGTAGGTTTCTTCGGGAGTGTAGAGAAGCATTAAGAAATAATTTGCCCCAATTCTCACGGGGAAGGGAAAATGGGACTTTTTGTTTTACTGGTAGAAAGCTGAAATTCGGATGTAGGTTCCTTGGGGAGTGTAGGGTAGCATTAAGAGAGCATTTCCCGAAATTCTTTTGGAAACGGGAAAAAACATGATTTTGCGTTTTAATGATTGTTGAAAGCTAAAATTTTAGAATTCAAAAGTTCTACTCCCGAGGTAGTCCCATTGTCACCAAATCAGAATCTGATGACGGGATCTCAGGGAAATCGAGAGCAATCCTCAAATTTTGTAGGCACGCATTACGTTTTTAGGGTTCCGTACCCAAATGGTGCCAACGGGACCCTATTACTGAGACTCCGCTGTCTGTCTGTTTGTCTGTCTGTCCGTCTGTCACAGGGCTCTATCTCTGAAGCCGTAAAAGTTAGACACTTGAAATTTTCACAGATTATGTATTACTGTGGCTGCTATAACATCAAATACTAAAAATAAAATAGTTATAAATTAAGGGGGGTCGTCATACATGAAAAGTTTTTATTTCAGCGTTTTTGGTTGCTAGGCGTTATTAGCCGTTGCTAAGGCGCCCGAGTCGCCTAGCAACTGGTAGCCACGTCGTTTAAATATTTACCTTTCAGTTTACGACTTTAATTATGTTTTATAAAAGCTTCGATAATATAATATAGTGACTGTCTGATTGTGTGATTTATTCGTTTTTGTGCAAAATTAATAAAGCAATTTATGAACCACAAACCTCAATGAAGCCAACTTTGATAAAGCGCTCGCCAAATCCACCTTGTATTAATCGCTATGTTTACCTATTTTTTTTACACTAAAAAAAATCATACTAAGTATTTAACACTATTTACAAGGTTTATAATACAGTTTAAAATTTATTCACACTAGTCGAGCTTCTTATTATTTAATGACACAACATACGAAGTCCACCGAATTTCCCGCGAATTAACTGCGCTGGCAGCTATTTTTTTTGAGGCGCGCGCGGTGCGTTGCGGGCAATGGTTTCAGAAGCAAACAGCCAGAACCAAAGAGGATGAGAATTCAAATTGTTTTGTATTCGAAATACTTGCACAAGTGCTTACATTTCGGCGATATTTTTAGAAGCTTTCCTTTAGCTTGCCCGGTTTTTTTATTTATTAGTTTAGTTATGGTTTTTATTGGTTCACCTGAAATATTTTGTGAAATATTTTATCACTACCTACTTATATTACTAGGGACCTAGAATCTTAAAGTATATAGACTTAGCTGCTTAGCAACAACACAATTGGTTCTCAAAAAAAAAATGATGCACTTACTAAGTCTAACTCGATAGCACGTCCGTGGTTTTGACCGTCATAAAAGTATTCATTAAGGAGGAGCACTCTTGCCGACGTATGTATGTATAGGTACGGTAAGCGTCGAGTTGTGTTGTTGTAAGTGGATATCACAAGTTTCAGAGACCACGAGCTTACTATAAATCATAAACAACTTCCACCCCATCGGATAACGTTACTGGGGCAAATTCGCCATTCAATTATTACATTCAAGCACATGGATGTTAAACCTTTCCATTTAAATTTGTAACAACGCAAACCTACTTAATAAGATTTTAACCTAGGAGAGAATTCTGTGTCGGAATAACTTATTAAATTTGGAAAATATTATAGTACAAATATTATAGCTTCTAGTTTGATATTTTTAGTCTTCGGAGACTCCGACCTCGACCTCGTCTTATGCTCATGATAAAAGGCTCAGGTTCACGAATGTTTAGTAAAATAACAGCAAACTGGATAAATAAGTAGGTAAACTAGTTTTGACGCGAGTAGAGTAGGTGTCTTGTTTAGGATCTCGTGGCAAACAGAATCAAAAACATGTTTTATTTATTACCTTTAGCAAAGAGTATAATTATGTGCCTACGTATTTAAAAATAAATTCTTTTATACATTTCCATGCCCTGAAAATCTGAAATATTTAGCTGATTACAACTGCAGTTCAGTATTTACTAATATGTTTCAATTATTTACAAACAGAATAAATCAGGCAACAGATTAAACGAAATGAACGATATCCTGCATGGAAATGTTAACTCAAATAATTCCGCAAATATAAAACTGCGCCCACTTGGTATAACGGCTGCCAAGCTCACCTCACATTGAATTATTGAAAAGTGATTAGAGAGTAGGTATAAGAATGTTGAAATTCAATGCGAAATAAACCTATATTGTATTCCGATCCAATTTATGACAAGCGTAAATAAAGACGGCATTAACCCGACCATAGACATAAAGTGATGTGAAAACCTAGAACCTATTGCAAAATAATTAATCTGTTCAGTAAATCGATTATTTATTAATTGAATAGATCAATGTATTTTTGTCTATTTTATTATTTATAATACTTGATTTAATTCCAAAGACTGTTTATTCAATTATAAAAGCAGTAACTATTTTTTAATTTTAAGGAAAGTAAATAAAAATCGTTATTCATCCGCGCATTAATCGATTTTTAAAATGTCAAATTTTCCACCGTCTCTACGCTAGTCTATGCTACTACAGATTATACACATGGTTCAATCAAGAAATAACTTCAGATTTTGACGAAGATTTTTCAAATGAAAAATAAATATTTAAATCAAGTGAATTTTGGTGAAAAAAGGGATTCAACATTTAGTTAAAAAACACAAATTATAGATAAATGTGTTATTGATCCGATCCAGTGAGTGTTCATACAAGAGTTTTGATAAAATTGGTTTGTTAGAAAATTGGATAGGCATAACGTATAGTCAGCTGCGTATCCAATCATTTGCAAAACTATATACTTACATCAAAATTGCGATTATTTTAATAAATTATATAAAATGGTAAATAAATATTAACAATAAGCTCGTAAGACTGAATTTGATAATATCTTGTTAATCGGTTTAGGGTCAAAGTAAATAAATTTAGCTTTTGTGTAATTTATTACGTGCTGTCTGCGTTTTTTTTTGGATTGTTCGTTGAATTTTAGTCCAATTTAAATAATTACTACCCATGTGTCATCTAAATATAAATACCGTAAAATGAGGTTACATTGATTAATTTTTGAATTTAGAGGCTTATAACTTTGTCGTTTTTAACGCAAAAAATATAAAAAAGCTATATATTAGCAACTTAGGCCGTCTTGCAGGAAAAAATAAATCTAGATTTAGTAGTTAATCCAGGCTTAAGCTTGACAGTTCCATACAATTTGACACTACTAAACTGAGCTTAACGCTAACTCGAGATTTATGTGTTTACTGCAAGTGGGCCTTAGTATGAATTTATTTTTAACGTAATGAAAAACTAAACTTATGTATTGAGATAATAAAATAAAATGTGCCCTATCAACTCTATACTTAAAAAAGGCTTTCTTTGATGGCCTTTATTTTTTTACGGCATGTAAAAGTATCTCCTTATAGCAGAAAAGTGCAAAAATAAATATTTTATTCCACCAAGTATTTTTGAAGTTATTGGGTTTCAAAGTTCAACGGGGTGTCATTGATTATAGGGGTAAAGATTAGTTACAGGCTATCCATTTTATTTCTAATTTTGTTAATTATTACGTACGTAAGTCAAGTGCAAAGATATCGACACGGCCAAAGTTTCAAAAATATGTATAGGTACACGACCTTAATGTTAAGTGCATAAAGTCGTGTATACATATTTTAAAATTAGTAATATATCCTACTAATAATATTAAATTTGAAGTTTTGATTACAAGCAATCAACGGATACTACGGATACCAGCTAATGTAGAAATAGAACATCGATATAATTAGAAACGTTTATTTAGTGTAATCAGTCATTAATTCACCGTAAATTATCAACAGCATTCATTGTTGCGAATAGTTTTTGTAGTTCCTCCGGCAGTCCGGCTATCTGGACGAGGTTTGTAAGTCGCACCATCTTAAACCTTAATAGAAAGACTTATTAGGGGTTATTTTGATAACAATACTATTTACAGATCGATTTTATCACACAGATTATGGGGTAAATTTGATAACTAATCAATTTAGCCTCACACCTTTCATCAAAGAAACCCCGTTACACGAATTTCGCCACAGAAAAGAAAATGGCCGCCGGCCCTAAGAAGCCCAACCATGTTTGCATTCCCAAAGAAACAAGCAAGAACACTAGCAATGATAATTAACTGTGATTACAATACTCACTCTTGTAAAATAGAAGTTAGCCATAACACATTTTATTGGAGTATTTGTAGACACCACTTTGTTTTTTTTTTTAAAAGACGCACGTCATTGTTTTTTCGTGTGCGTTGCATGGAAAGATGGCCGAACTATCATTGTTGCTAGTGCAAAAGAATCAAACAGATGCGTTCAGTGTGTTCCGAGCTATTAACTATAAAAAATGTTAGGTAATATTTTTGTTAATCATCAATGTTGCCCCACGATTTGTAACCCTATTTGACGGTATACCATCGCCTCAAAACAATAACTTGATCCACCTTGGAAATTTTAACGAAAATGATAATTGTTTTGATTATCAGGTATCAGGCTCTTGTAGTTTTGCGTCGAGTCATAGACACAAAAAAGCGGCCAAGTGCGAGTCGGACTCGCCCATGAAGGGTTCCGTAGCAGCATGCGGTTTACGATTTATATGACGTATTAAAAAAAACTACTTACTAGATCTCGTTCAAATCAATTTTCGGTGGAAGTTTGCATGGTAATGTACATCATATATTTTTTTTAGTTTTATCATTCTCTTATTTTAGAAGTTATAGGGGGGGGGGGGCACACATTTTACCACTTTGGACTATTAAGTTTAGAAAAAAAATATATTAGAAACCTCAATATCATTTTTGAAGACCTATCCATAGATACCCCACATATATGGGTTTGATGAAAAAAAAATGAGTTTCAGTTCTAAGTGTGGGGAAACCTCCAAAATTTTTTTTTAACAGTATAGTTCTTATAGTTTCGGAAAAAAGTGGCTGTGACATACGGACGGACAGACAGACATGACGAATCCATAAGGGTTCCGTTTTTTGCCATTTGCCTACGGAACCCTACAAATAGTGTAGAGTAATGTTCGTCAATCACAATTTATTAAATCATCGATTGAGACAGCTTCAGCAGATGTGTTGAAGATTGTAACTATCAAACACGATAAGCATTGCTTTGTGATACCGAACTGCGGGAATATGGATTAACTGTTGCAATACCATAAACATAATATTGCTAGCGTAAATAGGTGCGAGTGAAGAAACCGATCCTAACGGCATAAGCTATGTGTGGGAAAGAGATAAAATTAAAATGACAGCGTGACCCGTTTTGAATCAGTGAGCCTCCGTTAGCCTCCTGTCAAAATTTTCTTCGTATTTGTTTTGTGTTTATTTCTGCAATCCTTTCGATTTTTTGCATAAAACGGTAGGATTCCAGAATGGTGTTGTGTTCTGTGTTAAGTTGTGATACAACCTACTGCCTAACCCAAATAAACATACATTTCACAGGTAAATATGATTGTACAAGTACCATTTTCATAGCTCTTATTTTAATTGAATGTATTCTCAAATTTACTTATTAATATGCTAATATGAAGCGGTAAACAGTCTTTTCATAAATATGGCTTGATTTCCAATAATTATGTGTTAAATAAAAATATATTGTATCCGTGAACTTGAGCACTTACGGCGTAGAGTTTGAATATTTTTTATCGATACCTATATCGATATTCTTCCAATAAATAATTTTCATACGTTTCGTTCGAGTCATTTTTAATATTGAGATAACAATTGGACGCTAACTAAAAATACCTTAAGTGTTCATTAAAGCTAGTAGGCACGTATCTTGTTTGTGTTTTATTCACAGCTTACTATTTACCCTCTCGACATACGAACAGAGGTACCAACCTAACTGTCTAGTGTAAAGTTAACGACGAGTGACATGAGTGGGAGTGTCAGATATTTGCTGGCATTTTTTTTTAATTTAGAAATGTTTATAAAGTTTCTAGTACCTACTTTACTGCAACAGCCCTTAAGATTGATTTTTGTACTGTGTACGATACCGGGGATACAGTATAAGTACTGTCGATAACCACAGGTGGTTATCGACAACTGATATTTACCAGTGAGGGCAACTCTAAAACTCACACAGACATTTATTTACAAATTTACACAGACAGGCCCATCTCACTTTTCGGTCACGCTGTCAAGCAAGGTCTGTTCGTCTAAGTAATATTATGTTTATGTGCAATACCGACCTTGATATCAAATCAAATGCAGCTGGCTTTTCGTCGCGCTTCTGTATTTTAAAAAATATCACCATTATTTCTGAAACACAAAAGAGATCATTATGTTGCCGTTAATTTTATTCAGTAAACATGCGGTGTGGTGCTCAATAAAAAACCCTACAATACCTACAGCTTTTGGAGGGAAAGGTGTTTTTTATGGACATTGTGATCCTTTCATTAACATGATGCGGCTTGCTTTGTTACAGTGGCATTTGACGTTAAAGGCTTGTATGAGATATTTTATTATTTCTATTCCTGACATGAATAGTTACATTCTTAGTTCCTATAGGGATAAGAAAAAATAACACTCTAAGGCAGGGTTGCCATAAGTGTGGGGACGCAGACAAGGACATTTAAAGAAAAAGTAGTAAAGGTGGAAAAAACCGGCCGAGACCGTGTC
Organism: Choristoneura fumiferana; assembly: GCF_025370935.1. Lineage (NCBI taxonomy): Eukaryota > Metazoa > Arthropoda > Insecta > Lepidoptera > Tortricidae > Choristoneura > Choristoneura fumiferana. The sequence goes on from NC_133472.1 coordinate 34,835,822, forward strand.
GGACACGCCCGAAACAGGGTTTCGTAGCCATAACGAAAAATTTAGTAATATTTTTCTATTGATTTCGTATTTTGTACGGAATATTCCAAGTTTAGGTATATTTTATACTTTAGGCTGCTATTTACTCTTAAACTACTAATAAAGGTGTGCCTGTCATTATTCTCAACTTCGCTCTTTATATAGAAAAGGATAATATTACGATGATAATAATAGTGTGGTATAAATAGCTATGGGCTGACTTTAATGTAGTGTTTTATTTTTATTTTACACGTTCATATGCAGCCTTTGCATTGTTGCATGGTCTTAACCCCTCGTCATAACTTGCTAATCAAATATGTCGTACATGAGGTTGGCATTCAAGAGCTTATTATTATGAGACTCACGAATATCTCACAGCTGAGATTCTAAAGAGGCAATACATTAATTAATTCTATCTGAATTCAGGTTAATTACGCACGTTCCAATTCGTCGAAATTGAAATGCGTTTCCTTCTGTATCTCAATCCACATTTGTCCATTCTTTTTGCGGAAGCGAATCTCCTCCATAGGATCCAAAGCCGAGTCCAGTGAAGCCGACATCTTTTTATTATGTTATATACTAGTTCCAAATAATTAAATACACAGGGTAATTGTTGCGATTCAGTTGATATTGTAAAATGTTGGTAAAATGTCAGAAATCGCGTAACCAAGTAGAATTTGACGTGCAGACAATGGTTTTATCGAGTTAATCAATTACTTAGGTACGTGTACTGCCAATAATTTAGAAGTGATTGTTTGTTACTTTTGCAACATTATAGTTTTCACAATCGGTAAAACTTGACTATATCTTGACGCTTTTGCTGAGATACCTACCCGTAGTCATGCATGACTGACATGTCAGTTTGAAACTCAGACCAAAGACAAGGAAGCCTCAAGTCTTAGGTCTATGATTCGAATTGTTTAGTTTTTCTGAGGTTATATTTTCAACACTCTCTTATTATTATGATCTAATGGATATTTGAAGTTGATTTTAAGCCACCTCTTCTTGTGTTATTGATAAGCAACTTTGTAAGTATGCGTAGGTTTGATGATGGAACTGGAAGCTGAATCCGGAATTCCAAGACAGAATAACGTAGGGTGCATTTTGACTAAGATTGGTTTCCAGGGTCTAATGGAGCAGTCAGGTAGGTTCATCATTACAGCGCATTATTTGTTGTTTTTTTTTAACTTTATCGTTTATAATAAATTTCGGTAGCATTGATTGGTAACACATTCCTCGCAACAGATCCTCGCACATCTCTGGTGGAAACGGAACCTAAGACTGGATACATTTATTCAATACACTCAGTAAATTCACTTTGAAATTGTGATAGTTAAAAACATGTTTATTAATCCAAGGTGCATTAGTTTCAGCTTTTCTGCTCGTTACACTAATTACCTACTATAATTAGTAATAAATTAGGTGATTTGATAAGCCGTGGTGGCCTAGTGGTTTGACCTATCGCCTCTCAAGCAGAGGGTCGTGGGTTCGAACCCCGGCTCGCACCTCTGAGTTTTTCGAAATTCATGTACGGAATTACATTTGAAATTTATCACGAGCTTTGCGGTGAAGGAAAACATCGTGAGGAAACCTGCACAAGCCTGCGAAGCGATTCAATGGTGCGTGCGAAGTTCCCAATCCGCACTCGGCCCGCGTGGGAACTATGGCCCAAGCCCTCTTGTTCTGAGAGGAGGCCTGTGCCCAGCAGTGGGACGTATATAGGCTGGGATGATGATAGGAGATTTCAAAAAAACTTTTCGAGTAACAAAACAATCGGATTTCTTAAATTAAAATGCTGGACAATGGTGCTGGGAAACATAATACCTTAAGGGAGTTGTGTTTATATTTTTATAAGCCTGTAAGCTGATTACTGTTTACTGTTTGTGTAAGTAAGTATTTATATGTATATTTTTATTTTTAAATTAGTCATTAATCCTGTTTCGTGCTACTTAGTGTAGATTTTGTTTGGGATTTGGGATTGTTATGAGGCGGTTGTAATAATGTTTTTATTTCAATTTGTTTTATTATTTCAATTCTGGGCGTGTAGTACAATTTTGTAAGTGTAAACAGTATAATACAATTGACCACGACCGCTCTGCCAAGAGCGACACGACAAAGTACAAAAAGTACTTACAATATAAGACAAAGGTACAAAGTACAATTATATACAGCAAAAAATTTCATGTGGTACTCTGTCCGGAAATTTCTAGTTTCCGAGATATTGGCGATTTCAAGATTTTTCCCAAATGTGTCGATTCAGGTGAAGAAAAAATTTGTAAAAGTCAAAATTTGATCATTTCATTATTATTATTTTATTTTCCGTTGCCTGAAATATCAACAATGTATTTTATGGTAAATAGCTAAAAAAAACAATACCAAATTTCATGTTAATCAGGAAAAACCGCTAGGAAAAGACCCAAAAAAGTAGTCACTTCTTTACAAATAACTAATTAAATTTAAAAAAAAAGGTATGGCACTCAACGTACAAATTACTGAAAAACTTCTTTGATTAATTAGCTTTCCAATGAGACTAAAACATGCAATTTTGTATTCAGAACAGGCAAAGTTGCAGGCCATAATTTGGAGAGGGACCGCACAACACCGCACTCCGAATTGCCCAAGGTTCTAGCGGTTTTGGAGGTTGGTCCATGAGATCACATTCATTACTTTTTAAATTCAGTTTGAAAATATATTTGCGTAAATGAATCCCACTTCATTACCAGACTTTTAATTCTCAAAGGGATTTTTGGACATGAAACTACCGTGAAGTGAGTAGACTCACTCATAATGATGATGAATGATTTTGGCAGTGCGTGTGTTACAGCAGCCGCCGAGTTGCTCCTAGAGGAAGGGCTACGAATTAGCACGAAACCTGTCTAGCTAAACTCGATTTAAGATCGATTTATCCAGTACAATATCGTCATCATCCGGTATAATATTTCACAGGGCTATCCCTAACTTTTATTTGCATCATTAACTTGTTCATCTCGTTAAAATGTGATTTAACAAATTCTCAACAAAGAATTTTCTGTGATTAGGGGAAGATTGTTCGGTGTATGCCAATTAAACTTCCCACAACAATTTTGTCTGCTGTAGATTCCCTGGTGGCTTCCGTGTTTTCCTGTTCACGTTTTGCTATCAAATTAGGGTAGCTACCTACCGACCTTCAATGAAAACCAACACACACCAAATTTAAGCAAATATATACTTATTTTAGTTATGAACATTAAACTACTGTGAGACAGCCACATTCACATTCATCAGAACGGTTTCGGTTTCATACATACATTTTATATGGTTACGTTCACATTTACTGATGCAGTGGGTTGTGACGGCTTGTGTTGTGTCGCATCACAAGCTATAGAGAGAGCATCGCAGCACAACACGACAGATAAATGGCTTCACTCATAAATATTAAATGAAAGTTAATCCGGAGAACTCACGTCACGGACTTATTATAGACAATAGTATAACGATAATTATTATAGTCAATAGAAAACAAAGGCCACGTGAGTTTCATCGGTAAAATGAAATCAAAAATATAGTGTATTATTGACCTAACTTTTTATTGTACATAAAACAAATGAAATTAACGGTTAACAAGATGTAAATTAAAATATAACATAATATTTGCGTTTTTATCCGAGTAGGTACCTACATTTAATGGAATGACTTTTCAGTACGTAATATAATATGAAATACTCGTGGTAAACGTAAACGTAGGTACACATAGCGTCATCAAATAAATTAGCATCACTTCTTCTCAGCTGTGACGTTGCCAATTCAATCGGTTAACTATTTATTTGTTTTAAAGCCAACAACAATATAATTTGGCAGTAAATTGAACTGAAAAAATATTCTACTTTTCACGTCTAAAACAAAGTTGTCTTAGGTTTTTTTGTCTCTTGTCATTTTATTGATTTTATTGTAACGTATAAGCTGACATGTTTATATTTCGATGATGTCGAGAAAAAGTAATCACACAGATCTGTTGAGTTCTGCGACTAGTAAAATTACTCGTATATATTTTTGGAGTCTTAATTTACGCTAGGTAAATATTTGTCAACTGCCACACTACGTTGCCGAGTGAATTAGATTTGAAAGAAATAAAGTTGTTTTTTTTTATAATTGGAAAGCATTATAGTTCATGTGGAATATACTTAGTAATGAGCGATGACACATTAATTGGCGCAAATGAATGTCATCTGTTTAGGCAGATCTAATAGATAGTACACAATAGAGATCTCAATAGAAATTACTAAAATCGCAAAGTAACTCCTTGTGTCGATTTTCATTTCGTTGTTGGTACTACTGCCAGTAGTGTGACTACTGTGCTATGCATGCAGCGTTTAATCGCGTGGTACATTTTTCAGTTTTTTTTATTATGGCCCCTAAACTATGCGTTTTTTCATACTACATCACGTATTTAAAATAAATTAAATTTGATTGATTTTTTTTTATGTTTCAGTTCTATAGGTACAATAGTTATCAAAATACAGCCTCCTAATTACGGAGATACGGCCTCTGGTCAAAATCATCAAACTTGTATATATACTGGTAAATGGTCCTAACCAGGAATAGCCATTCTATTTTTAAGCGGTTTGAATGTACTATTATGACCGACGTAATTCGAATTCATTTTAAAATGAAATACAAAGCTTACTGAAAACCACATAATTTTACACTTGACATTGTATTAAATCCCGTCACAAATATTGACTATTCGAATGCGGCAAATAGATAAACGTTTTGTATTATTTATCGGGCCAATAATTTATTATTAAACAATAGGATCAGTACTCGTACCTACTTGGCGTATTTTAGGTCCGCAGATAACTAAATATACGATTAAAAATGCAATAGTTGGCTACATAAATAACGGCATTACTATTAAAGTAGCATGAGTTTTCGTGATTACTCGTACCTGTGTATGTCCTTTTTTTGCCACTTAGGTAAGATCTTTATCGCATTGTATCAGGATTCCAATAATAGCATATCAATACTTCCCTCTGCTCCTATTAAGTGTGCACTGAAAACTTTTCAAAATAGGGCTTTATTTTTATTTTTGAACAACAATATAATATTTAAGATTGGTTTTTTGGAATCTTTTTGTATTTTTTATTTCAATTCCAAATTTTTACTTTTACGGTCATCCCGTAAAACCTAAATTGAAAATACAAACTGAAATATAGATGCACAAAAAACCAGAAAAATAAGACCAACACTGGGAATCGAACCCAGGTCCTCGGTTTACCGTACCGCGTCTATACCGCTACACCACTGTTCAATTTAGTTTGTATTTTCAATTAAGGTTTTACGGGATGTTCGTAAAAGTAAAAATTTGGAATTGAAATAAAAAATACAAAAAGATTCCAAAAAACCAATCTTAATTTGATTGCTTAATAACGACATCTCTTGTCCGGGTGAGCGGTTAGTTCCAATGGAATGCCGAAAGTTTCTCGATGAGGGCTACGGTATAGATGTCGCTAGCGTCACTGCTTAAGTGGCTAAATAAGAAACAAACAAACTGAGATATGTGGTGCATAGGGGAAATTCGTGTCTGTGCCGTTGACCAACAGTGGTGTAGCGGTATAGCACGCGGTACGGAATACCGAGGACCTGGGTTCGATTCCCAGTGTTGGTCTTATTTTTCTGGTTTTTCTGTGCATCTATATTTCAGTTTGTATTTTCAATATAATATTTTCTAACCATCCAATGAAATGTCGTCCTTTATATTCGTGATGATTGGTCCACGGCCACTTTAATGTGGTCGAAACGTCGAGGTAAATATAACTCGTGTGTTTTAGCGTGATAAGTCCTGTTTGTGGTATTTTGACTATTTCATATATCATTGATGGCCATGGCCAGCAAAGATATTGTCTTTTGTTCCAGTGGGTTTTATTTATTTTCTTGACTATTTAAGTATGGCATACCGCCAATTAAGAAGAATATAGTTCGTGAATTTGTAATTACTTTTTAATATCTTATTTGGCTAGATTATTTAATTAGATTAAATCAGGTATTCAATATTTGGGTTGACATTCATCATCATCCCAGCCTATATACGTCCCACTGCTGGGCACAGGCCTCCTCTCAGAACAAGAGGGCTTATATTTTGCAATTGCAAAAACGGAACCCTTATAGTTTCGCCATGTCTGTCTGTCTGTCTGTCCGTCCGCGGCTTTGCTCGGGGACTGTAATTTTGCACGGATATATAGGTAAACTATGCCGACAAAATGGTACAAATTAAAAGTAAAAAAAAAAATTTTTTTAGGATATCTCCCATAGACGTAAAGTGGGGGTGATTTTTTTTCTCATCCAACCCTATAGTGTGGGGTATCGTTGGATAGGTACTTTAAAACCAGGGGGTTTGCCAAGACGATTTTTCGATTCAGTGATGTGTTTGCGAAATATTCAACTTTAAAGTGCAAATGTTCATTAAAATCGAGCGTCCCCCCCCCCTCTAAAATCTAAACCGGTGGGTGGAAAATTTTGAAAAAATTCAGGATTATATCAAACTTTTAAGGAAAACTATACGGCCAAGTTTGCTTGAGAATTATTAATAGTTTATGAGTAAATAGCAGCCTAAGGTATAAAATATACCTAAACTTGGAAGATTCCGTATAAAATACGAAATCCTTAGAAAAATATTACTTAATTTTTTCGTAATGGCTACGGAACCCTATTTTAGGCGTGTCCGATACGCTCTTGGCCGGTTTTTTTTACCGGTTGCGAAAGCACCCTTATAATATAAATTCATAATAATGACGGAACAATGTACTCGTGTCAAAGGTGGCAAATGAATCGGAATAACCACATAATTACCAAGGGAATTAAAAGTGAGCGGTAGGGACAGTCGAATCCTGACTCAATCATTTAATATTAAAAATGTGAAAGTTTGTCTGTGAATACCACAATGTATAAGGAATCAGGAAAACTTGGAATTTTAATTCCACTTCATTTACATTGATTTGACATTGTTTACTTTAATTTATTTTTATTTTATTCATTGATTTAATTCAATTTTATTGTAATTTTATAACTTGACATGTAAGTATTATTTATAATCAGAAATTAACGGTATTATTCCCGTCCGGTTATAATGATTCCCGTGGGTGAAGCCACAATAAAGACTAGTTAAAACATAAAATCTTCACATTCTGTAGCTATCGAATTTTTCAAAGCTTTCGAAATAAAATAAAGTAATGTTTCAACCACTTTTTCTGAATCATTGATGATTGATGGAACATTACGTACCTACGATACATTATAAAGGTACATAATTATTAAAGTAAAATGCTTTCTCTGTTTTATTAGCGCATTAATTGACCCGGATTTACGTACATTTTCTTATTATCTGTCTGTAGATGCGCAACTCTGTTTAGCTGAACGAGTCTTGTCTCTCGAGTGAGTCAGAATTCAGTTTAGATCTTGCCGCCAAACCGCACAGTGGCCGCTCGCTGCTCAGCCGCCGCCGCCCGCCTGTTGCGTTTCGCGCCGCGTAACATACCTAGTAATCAAACAATCCAACTCCCGACTTTGTTTTCACTTTTGTAGGTACTCGTTGATACGGACCACTTTTTATGAGGTAATTTGAATTAAATCGCTGCGAACTTTGTTGGTTCATTGTTAGAAGGAGTTTACTTTTTTTATTTTAGTTGACTTAGGTTTTGGATTTGTAAAGTTTGATTGATTAACATTGTCTTGGAAATGGACTGTTCTAAATAATTAAAAAGTTTTTATTCCTGTGATCAAAACTTATGGATTCTGTTTTTTTTTTAATGGGTTAAATTCGGTTAGGCGCCATAAACTTGCGGATAAACATACCATGTAACCATTTGACTCATGACCCACCGTAGAACGTTCTCATTGTAAGTTTCTTAATGAATTTCCTTGTCAAGCATTGTGACGTCACTATGACTTTTTCTGTAAAAAATGTTCCACGGTGGGTCGCGGCTCACTACTTCGATAGTATGTCTTATCATGAAACATGAAATACATCAAGGTGTTCTTAAATTAATCCAGAACATTGCAGCAGATAGTGCAGATTAAGTACGAGTATCTCCTATAAATTTACGTTGTAGGTACAACTAGGCACGGAAATAATAATTAAAATGCAAACCACTTTTGATGCAATAGTTTCTAAGGTGCAATAGCGAGAGCGAAGGATTTCACTTATTTAATTACTTGGAGACTTACTGGATAAAATCAGTCTTTCTGTTTGAATCCCCAAAGCTAAGCATATTTCACTGATATCAGTTAGTTTTTACTGAAAAGCAAAAACTTACGAGGACCAAAATCATTCTATTTTATGCTGTTAGCAGCCGATGTATGATGAAGACTAGCAGTTATTTTTTCTATGTTACATACGTTAAAATTGATCTCGGCCATATTATGCTCATTGTATTGTAAAATTTCAATTACACTACTGCTTTAGTGTACTCGTACCAGTACCCTATCGTAAGTGAAACTCATGTTTTATACAACGAAGAAAACATATTTAAATATCATAGGTACTATATACCCACCATGCCAACATAACTTAATAGAATAAAGCTCACGGCTTGGTTAACTCAGGTATAACCATGATATGAAATAACGTCTGTTATTAGAATGTATGAGAAATGTTATCTTTTCATTATCTAGACAAATATCTTACAATACTTAGTAGTGTATTTTTTACATTATTAAACATATTTTATTTGTCAAACAATATACACTAAGTGTTATATACAATAAGCGAAAAATTACAAAATTAACATTAAATCAAACTAAATTAAATCAATCAATAAAACAAAATTAAATCAAACAGTAAAACAAAATAAAATTAAACTAAACACTACTGTCATTAAATTAACAAAATACTTATACGTATATAGTAAAAAATAATTAAAAATAATAAACTAACCTAAAAATCCCCACCTTGCATCGTGCCCGGTTCAAAAGTCCCCATTATCCCGGCAGCATTGCCCAACAACTTTACATTACAACTAATGATTTTACAGTGAATAGTCAAACGGTGGACGAAAACTCAACAGAATTTATCTGCCGCTGTTAATCGCACAATTTAGTTTAGGTTCAGTAATGGCAGGTATTTTTTATTAAATTATGCAGCGAAATTAAGAAATATGCTATTTACTTGAACATAGTCAACAATATGTATTCTGTAAAAAAAGTTCTACTTACTACATTAGCATATTTTAATCTTATAAAAACAGTAACGGAATCAGTAAATAATAAAACGTCAGTAGCAGCAGTATCCCTACTTAAGCAAAGCATTCGATTTTGTAAATCATTCAATTATTCTCCATAAATTAGAACGATACGGTATTAGAGGCAATGCTTTAAAATGGATCCAAAGTTACCTTTCTAATTGACAACAATGCACAGAAATTCACCAGATACAAAATAATAAACTGGTTTCAACCAGGTCTGAATATAAATACAACTGTTAAATACCAAGGAAGCATTCTAGGCCCGTTACTGTTTTTGTTATACATAAACGATTTACCATATCACGTAAAACATAAGTGTATAATGTTTGCCGATGACACTAATATTATCGTAGAATCGGGAGACAAGAATAGTCTGAATAAAGAAATAAACGAGTCGCTAGTAGAAGTTATTAACTGGTTAAATATAAATAAATTAAAAATAAACAATAATAAAACTAATGTAATTCAGTTTGGAACACACAAGAACCAAGACGTTAACTTAGATAATACAGTATAATAATGAGAAAGTGAAAGAAGCAGAAACAACTATTTTTCTAGGTATCCATGTTGACAAGTTTTGCAATTGGAAAACTCATATTGCGAATATATGCAGTAAATTAGATAAGTTTGTATTTGCCTTGAGGAGTACTTCGTCTCGACGCGTTGCACTCACAGCATACCACGGTTATGTTTCTACAGTCTTAAGCTACAGATTGCTAATTTGGGGCAACTCTGTGGATATACAATAAGCATTCCTGGCTCAAAAGAAATGTATACGAGCTGCGTGTAATACACTTTACCTAGAGCCTTGCAGGCCTTTATTCAAGACAACGAAAGTGCTCACTCTGCCATGTATGTATATGAGGCAGATGTGCATTTTGGTTAGAGAACTGAATTCTATGCGTGTTAAGTTAACCTACCTGAAAATTAATCCGTAAGTGACAGAGTTTATCGTTGCCATAAAAGACCTCGTAAAAAGTAACAGGTCTATAATAAAAGGCAAAATATCTTAGGAATAACATAATTCATCATGTACTTAACAAAATCAGACCATATAAGGCTCATAAAACGGGAAACCGTTATCTGTAGAGCAAGATAAATGTAAGATTGGGTAATAAAGTCCAGACTCCAGACGAAATCAGCGCCATGGTCTATTAGTATAATGAGACGATAATATACTCAGCGGCAGAAAATTCGGCCTACTCTACATACAAAATTACCTATATGTATTACTGCATACATTTGAAGGTCAGATTTTTTGCCGCTCTATAAGATATATTCGAAAAAACACACACACATCATCTGGCGGTTGGCGTTGCTCTACTGTAGGGTGTCCTTCCAACTTTTTGTTCTACATTCGTAATAATTTAACTTATTAACTTACTAAGTCATGGAACTTCCCTCGGCGGTGTTTTAAGAACGGAATCTTTCTCTTTTTAAAATATTGGCAACGCAGCAATGACTCCCGCGGAGTCGCGAGTTTCAATGGACGGCGGAAATTTCTTACAATCAGGTGACCTACTTTACTATGCTATAAAGTGGGGAATTATCGAGCTTGTCACGGTTTTGAACTTGAATGTGTACTTACAAAGTGTGCACCAATTTTCAACTAGTTTCAGTGTTACGGAACAAATTTCCTGCGACAGACGGACAGGCAGACACACGAGTGATCGTATAAGGGCTCCATTTTTACTTATAATGTCCGCAATTTTTAAAAAGACGAAATGATACGTTTGCGCGAATATCTTAAAGTTTCGGACCAAGCGCGCACTTGATTTGTACTCACGTGTCCAGTGCCCACGGGACCCGCCCGGCTTCTTCCAAACTAGCAGGATGAACTAACTCTCCGACTCAATTTATACTTTACTTCCTTGAGACTGGTTCAGAAATTAAATACGGGATAAAGTTGAAAGAGGTTTTTTGCTGACTACTTTTTTTACTGTACTTGTATTGTCACCCAAACTACATTATTTTGCATACGAAATACAGTGGCGTAGCTAGGTTACCTAGGGCCCTGGGGCAATTAAAAAAATGGGGCCCACTGCTATTAAAACTGGTAAGGTTTTTTGAAGTAAAATCATTATATATACAAATACTTTAAAAATATTTCAAGTCGATGCCATTTACCGTTGAAGACTTCCGTCCTGTGGAGACGTTCCTGGCCAGACTAGCAGGACGTCACTACCCGATTATTGTATTGTCACGCATTTTCCAAAAGTATACCCAATTTCAAGTCAATCCAACCACTGGAAGTTGGTCGAATGTAACTTGCAAGATTTGATTACAGACAGACAGACAGACAACGGGACAGGTGAAACTAAATAAAAGCTTGTAATTATAGAGTCGTCGTGACAGCCAGACTAATGGTGTTCTTTCCATATCAAATACTTAGTCTATCTTTCTTATTCTTATATACCTATAAAACAGTACCGTAACTGACTGACTGACTGACTGGCTGACTGAGTGACTAACAGACAACGCACAACCTAAACTAATGGTGCTAGAGACTTGAAATTTGGCATACATAATACGTATCTCGAATGTTGTAGAGGTGCAATAAGGAAGGATTTTTGGAGGATTTAAGGAAGGAAATATCTAAACTTTCGATCTCTGAAACTACTGAGCTGATTTTAAAAATTCTTTCACCGTCGTTCAAATTTTTGATTGAGATAGATTACTTTTTATTCGGGATAATGCAAAATTCCCTCTGGATAAAAATAAATTAATTCAATTTCAGAGCTGATTTAAAAAAAACACATATTATGTGATATAACTATCCCCTAAATGACAAAGGCTACTTTTTCTTCGTGGAAATTACAAAATTCTCATGGGATAGAAAAAACTGAATTCAACTTCGGGGCTGATTTTAAAAATTCTTTCACCAATAGAAAGCTACACTATATCCTCATTACTATACTATTCTTCGGGAAAATACAAAATTCCCGCGGGATAGAAGTAAAACAATCCAAATTCGGAGCTGATTTTAAAAATTCTTTCATTCACTAATAGTAATCTGCAGTATCTCTGATTGACATATGCTGCTTTTCTACGGACGAATGCAAAAATCCCGCAGGATCGAAATAAGTAAATTCATCATTGGGGTTGATTTAAAAAAAGATATTTTACCAATTGGGAGCTACATTATCCCTGATTGGTATATGCTACTTTTCTCCGGCAAAACGTAAAATTCCCGCCGGATAGCAAAAAGTGAATTCAACTTCAGGGTTGATTTTAAACATTCTTTTACCAACAACTAGCTACACTATCCCCGATTGATGTACTTAGGCTACTTTTTCCCCGGGAAAATTCAAAACTACCGCGGGACGGCAGTAAGTAATTACGTATGTAGGTTGATTTTTGATTTCCAAAATTTGCACCACCTGTCTTAAACAACGTCTATCTGTATTTGTATTTCCATGTAATCCTTCGAAAAATCAATCAAAACAGAAAAAAAGGATCGCAGAAATTAAATGTAAGTTACCCCAAATTTAATTTATATTTATTTAACTTGATAATTCTTCATGGATGGCTTTAAAACTATCACAGCCTACCTTGTCACAGTTGCTTTCCGTCGATATCTGGATACCGATGATAAAAATCAATGTTCCAATTAGATGTTATCAGGCACTTCACCAGATGTACTACTAGTACCTAATTAGCTTATTTTAGCGGTGTTTTAATATTTTAAAAGTCATCCTATTTCATGGTTTTTATAGTCTCAAAAAGGTCTCGTCAATCTACAGCGTGTATTGTTGATATAGCCACAAACTTTAAGGTCTTAATAAACAAACACACTTTACTAGGTTTTGTGAAAAATTGTGACTTATTATTATCCTTCAAAAATAAACTAGCATGCAATGTATCACTACAACTACTACTGAGATACTAGGTAGGTACTTTGTTTTTATTCAATACGTCGGGTGGACTTGTTGACTGGTTGTTGTTGACTATCTCAGAACGATTCTCGCTCGTATACGCATTACATTGAAGAGCGAAAAAAAATACAAAAATTATTTAAGCTCTGGTAGCTAATTCTAAATTAACAATTTGTTTTAATATCGGTTCATAGCACTTAGGTAAATCTACTTCTGGTTACAGTTTGTGGCTATATCAACAATATACGCTGTATAGGTACATAATTCACATTGTGCTAGCCTTTGACAATATAATAATTTGATAGCCTTGACCCGACGCCGCTCAACAAAACGGAACTCTTGAATGGGCGTAAGCAGACATATCGCATTTCGGCAATCTTGGTTCTGTCGCCAACACACAGTAGCCTTATTCTAGGCGCTCTGCTTTAACCGTGATGTTATGTATGAATAGGCTAATGTCAGGGCAAGGCTACACACGAAATGTCAATACTTTATTCTAACAACACTCATTCTTCAGACTCCACAACTACCTACCTAGGTAGTTAGGTACTTAACTACCGAGACAGTCTCTATCACTGTAAGAAGTGAGCCGTTTTCGTCTTTTTCTTTTTAATGATAGAATAAAACAACATATCTATTATTAACTGAAAGAGATCTATTTTAAGGTCCTGTAGTAAAATTGAAATTCTCACTGTTTCGCCATGTCCATCAGTTTGTCTATCCGCGACTAAGCTCACTGAATTTTCTTGTTAACTGTAATTTAGCAGAGGCATACCTATGTAATAGTCGTGCCAAGAAAAAAAGTATTTTTAAAAATATGTCAGTTACGCTCTACGTAAAGTATTTGGACAGAATAAACCATTTTTCGATATAGAGCTATCCGTTTGCAAAATGTTAACTTTTGTGTTGTTATACTTTGAATTTAAATTTTTTACGGAATCCTAATACTGGCGCGTAGCGTAACATACATTCAGCTGATTTTAGGGACAATATACGCTCGCCAAAGATAATAGATATAGATGATTTTTTGTTTCTTCTATTTGCACAAAAAGAGTTTATAATTGTATTCGTGTTAAGTAGGTATGCCTTCCTACTGATAAAGCGTTGTCACTATTGATCAAGTGGCCAACATCCTTTCGTCCCCATTTCCACGCGGTTTAAAGACCCTTGAACCCTCATGATGCGCGGTGCAATTTAAATTATAACACGATAGTCATCAATCAAAAGTTTTAAGTAGTTGAGACCTTGTTTTAGTCTAGATTTCCCCAGCGACCTAATAGAAGAATAATAGAAACGTACAACGTGCAGCTATTGCACCTGCACAGAGGGTTCTTACAGAATATTCACTAGACTGCTCTGGTGGTTGAAATTAACGTTGACCTGAATTGTAATCCCGAAATTTGATAAGCATCCGAGCAAAATTTATGTCTCTAGAATTAGTGGTTGAGATTTCTGGATTTTATATCCGTGCATCCAGATCTCATAGGAATAGCAGGATATAAATAGCCTACCTGTGTGTTTTTCTAATTCTTTCAGCTGTTATTACGTGATAGAGTATGGTTGAGGAAGAGAAAAAGATTTATTTGTTTTACACCAATTTGATGCACAGGAAAAAATACATTTATAAGGAAAAAAGGTGTATTGAATAGTACAAATTGCGCCCCACGCAGCAAAATGTTGCGGTAAACCGTAGCGCTGTTTTTTATTAGGACCCAGTTACAAACACATGCACACAAATTTTGTGAGATTACATTTTATTCTGCGACGAAATGTTGGGATCTTCCAGATCTTTTTCTTTTCCCACATAAGTTAGTTTCTTAAGTTTGTTTGTGTGCGTAGGCACTGAATCAGGTAGTGGTTTTATGGCTCCCTTTCCTGACTAGCACTCTTATCTGAAACAAATCTCAGTTTTATACCTTTAGTCGTTCAGGCGAAATAGGTTTTAATGGGGAGATTACTCGGATAACATAATAATCCAAAAAGTATTTTAATTGTTCTTTTTAGGGTCGCATAACGAAATAGATTTCGTACGCCAACGAGATTCGTATCTCTGTCACAAGGGTGAAGTTAACTCTACATGCAGGTATCTAATTACAACCAGTGGCTAAACTTTTCTCAGAATGATTAAAGTATTTTTTTATTCAATTTTTATTATTTTATTATTATTATTAGTGATTTGCAACGAACGTATATTAATGAAAACTAAACATAAATACGGTTCATTATTTACGCTGGCTAAATAAATACATACGTGTTATAATATCATGACGGAGTTTTAAAATAAACACAAATTGCCATGTCACATAGCCGCAGAGTATATCCCGGAGCAAAATCATACCTTGTCGTGTGCATCACTTGTAGTACTAATGACATACCTACCCAACATAGTTGGAACGCGGCTTACGTAAATTCACTGACCAAAGATTACCGAGATAAAGGTCGATTACTGCGTACAAATCAAGAGGGTGGATGTTTTAACGTTAGTTAATGGTCAAATGGTTACCTATATGTCTGTACTATAACTGAGTTTATTCATTCATTCATTAATTTGGCAAAAACATAAAATACAGATTGTCCGTGATATTTGTTTTTTTTAATATTTTAATTGTTTTACTTAATTATATCTAGTGCCATCCAAAATAAGACATTTAATAAGAACCTCAGCACGCGTCATCGTGAATGACTCTACCTATACTATACATAAAATATACTCTAATTTTAATAAGTAACTAAACAAAAAAATAGAGTTCACGCAAGCTTAGCAACTAATTTTCTATGTATGCGATACAATACAAAAATGACAGCACCTTGATGAATAGGTAAATGTTTATCTAAAAGATGTCAAAAAATTACAAAAATGATTTTAAAGCCCCCCTACCAAGAGACAGCAATAGCACCGCCATGTCGGATATACTGATCAAACGATTAAACTTTGAAAACTTATTAATAAATTATCTAAATTCAAGTTATTTGAAAATGTTACTAACAAAAATTACCTAGCTTAATTATGAGAGTAGAATCGAACCTTGAAAAAGCCCCATGATCAGAGACAACCTGTGTACTGAACAAATAATGTTTGGTTTCAAAGTAAAAGTCAAAATATCTTTATTCAATTTAGGCTATAACAAGCACTTATGAATGTGAAAAAAAATCTACCACTGGTGCGGAAAAATCTCTGTTGAGAAAGTTTCATCGAAAACCACTTACAGCCAGATTCTTAAATTAAATACGTAAGTTACATGTTATGTAATAAGTAAGTTTTCACATAGTAGCTGATTGGTGGGATTTTCTTTCGAATGGTGTGTTTTCGGTCAGAACAAAAATGAAAACGTGTTGAATGTTCATTCATGCAAATCCTTTTCATGTTAACGAGGCCACTGCATACGTACCTACGTACTCGTATTAATATGATACCTAATGAAATTCTCAAGTATTTTTTTTACTCATTCGGAAGGTTTATCCAAAGGTTGGTTCATTAATATTCGAGTGTTTGTTCTAAATCACTTTCGTGGAAATAGTTTTGTAGAACTAGCAGAAGATATTCTGTTACAGTTTTGGGTTATCTGTTGGAAGTACAGGAGCTGTAATAAAATAACCGAATACGCCATTTCGCAGCCAATTCGTAAAAAATGCGACATTGTAAGTCTCTTTGCGAGGTCTGTTTTATAAGGTGATTCGTACCTAATGGTCACGCATTATCGCAGAAGTACTTACTACCTGTTTTTTTTTACATGTACTAGGTACATGCTAAATATAAAAAGGCCAGTCCTGAAAATAAATATTTGTCGACGCGCCCTTTGCGAACGTAGCGCCTGGAGTTTTACATTTTCCAATATAAACTTTACGCCGCCTTATGATTTACGGTGGCTGTCATAGGTTTTTATTATCATCTTCCTTAGATCCGGTACAACACAGCTGCGTATAATAATTATGAGTAAATACGAGGTGTAGCGTATCAACCAACTAAAAACTACAAACAATCTGGGACCGCAGATGGTTTGCTTTTAACTGAAAATAGTTTAAGTACGCAGTTAATAGAGATGTTAACTTTTCGGTTCTGTCGTGATAAATTTGGAAATTTTTTAGAGATTCACTCTAAAATAAAAATATAAACTAATTTCTAATCCTTTCTAAGAACATATTCAAATTATTTATACATAATTTAATAATGTATTGTATGCATCTGCAATACCCCTGGTGTTGCACATGTTTATGGGCGGTGGTGATCTCTTACCATCAGGAGACCCACTTGCTCGTCTGCCATCCAGTCGAATAAAAAAAAATTGAAAATATGTAGGTACCTACATAGGATACTTACCTACATCAAAGTTGCAATGTATCATAAAACATAAGTAAAAGGTATTTCCTAATTGCAGTAGTCACTAGTCTACTACTGTTCATGTTAAGCAAGAGCTCAACTGGTATATTCTGGCTTGTACTGAAAAATGATGATGTTAAACCAAACGTTATAAAATTGTTGCTTAACCTTTTCTATGCCAGACATAATGAATTAGCGTGAAGACACCATAATATTTAACAGGGGAGCAGTAAAACTTTCAATACACAGGAATAACAAATAAAGCGCATGTACTTTTTTGCGTATTATTTACTCTGGATCGCCATAACTCCTACCTCTGGAATGAATCACTCGTCTAGAACAATCTGTACGTACAGCAACTTTTAGCCACAGAAATTTAATAAACTTTTATTTACTTTTCACTGCCGCACTGTTTTCCGCGATTCCTAGTTACTTAGTAATACAGCCTTTAAATGATGTCTTTTACCTATTTCTATATATTCGCGCAAAAAAAATATTTCGATATATTGCCATCACTTTCGGAAAACATTGTGCAAAAAAAAACTTTCAAAATACCCGAGTTATTTTTACAATTCCATCAGCAAAAGAGTAAATACATAAATACTCCTACATTTATTTAAAAAACATCATAACAAAAAATTTAACCGACTACAAAAAAAACCATGAAAATAATATTCTACCAGTTTGAAGTCGGTGCCTCAGCACGAGCCAGCGGGAGTGTACCTATAGTCGTCTACCTCAACCTCACCTACATACTATACATAGGTATATTGGGCTTCTATCACTCCTGCTGGCTCGAGCTGAGTTGATAACCTCCTCCTTTTTTGAAGTCTGTTAAAGACTGAGTTATACTTAGTAGATTTTAAATAACAAGTCTAGACAAGATGCATAAAATACAACATATAAATATACAATCGCTACTTGCGACACGTACACGTATCAGAAGTAGTAATTTTGAGGTGCCCTCTACTTACATACTCGTATATTATAAGCTTAGCTAAAATAAATTCAATTAATATTTAGCTAAATTAACATTTTATAAAGTAATCTTTATTGAAAAACAACCACAGTGGGAACCCGAATTTAAGGTAATCAACTATAGACGAGCGTCTTACATTAATAATATGAATTTGACGAAAACCAAACTGCCTCAGGAGTTCCCAACTTCACGAATCACGTGCCACGTAGAAATCCTCGAGTGTATGAATTATAAACACCATGTTAAATATCAATTTAATTTGTTGATTACTTAACTTAAATGTTTTATTTTTAACCGACTTCAAAAAATGAGGTTATCAATTCGGTTGTATTTTTAATTCAGCACGAGCCAGCAGGAGTGATTGAAGCCCAATATAAAGTGCGTAGGTGAGGTAGATGACTATAGGTCCACACCTGCTGGCTCGTGCTGAGGCACCGACCGACTTCAGACTGGTAGAAAATTATTTTCATGGTTTTTTGTAGTCGGTTCAATTTTTTGTATTTTTATTATTTATTATAATTCCAATGAGGCTGCGTGTGATATTTATATTTTTTATTAATCAGCAAAGTAAGCAGTAACCGCATACTGTAATCGCATGTATATTTAAACACTAAGCGCCTTCTATAATCATTACTATCCGCTTCGATCATCAATAGTAGTATCGTTCATCAAAGACTATCCGGCACGATTCCATTATGAAATTAAAAAGCCTTGGAAAACGGCTACGTGATAATATTAACAAGCTACCTACTTCTTATAAAAACGTCGACCAGCGCTAAAATAAAGTAATTTGAACTATCACAAAAAAAACAAGCTATCTTTACACAAGAAGAGATTATAGATGTAATGGGACCTAAATAAAATACACAAAAGATAACAAAATCATCAGCATTACATCGAACACGTAACAAGAAAATTGAAACAGATGTTTTAATTTAAACAGTTTCTAGAGAGAGAGGCGTAGTTTATTTATTCATCAGGCGTATTATTATTTTGTTATGAATGAATCATTGTCACGTATTGTTTTAGGTCTTTCCACAAACAGTTGAGTGAGTACTCAGTGATAACAGGTTCTCTTTATCTCTCAACAGTTTTAGATGTCGCCGCCGGGTCGTTCGTGAACACTTCTG
Source organism: Choristoneura fumiferana (assembly GCF_025370935.1). Classification (NCBI taxonomy): domain Eukaryota; kingdom Metazoa; phylum Arthropoda; class Insecta; order Lepidoptera; family Tortricidae; genus Choristoneura; species Choristoneura fumiferana. The sequence goes on from NC_133472.1 coordinate 34,855,357, forward strand.
GCGTCTCCGCAATTGGACAGCGAATTTCACAACAATGTGAATATTTGAAAACTGGAAATGCTAAACTCAAGTCGTACCTTCGACAACTACGATCCAAAGTTAAAGTTGCTACAAAGCCTAATCGAGGAGTGCTTCTCACAGAATGTCAACCACAGCTCGATATACAGATTGCACTCGGAGAGCAAAAACGGTGAGTGACGCTTATCTTGAAGATGTACCTACATTAGCACTAACCTACACAAGATTATGACTGTTAACTTACTACGAGTATACTCATACATACATTCTTACCACCTTGATCATCAGCTACGATATACAAAGTAATGGTATTTTTCGCCAAATTATCTGCAAGGCAATATAGTGACACATCATGAATTTTTGTGGTATCACAATTCAGAGATTTGATCACGCAAAGCATACTCGTACAACGTTAACACTATCGATGGTTTAGTGATCGGTAAAAAAGACTAACCAAGCTCTATAACTGAATGCTGCACTCACGCTTCCAAGTTGAGAAAAAAATATTTTTTTACTTCAGGTAGGTGTTAATGCTGAATTTAGGCTGCATAAATTTGCTTTTAATGTTCTAGTGCAGAAAGTAAAATCTTTGTTTAAACCCAGGTTAATTTTTGACACTAACAGCCACGAGTATAACTAGAAGTTTATAAAATATTTTATTTTATTTGTCACCGCATCTTTCCATTTCGTGTTTGATGTCACTAAATTAATAAACCTTGGCAATATTAACAAAGCTAATCAGTGAAAATTTACTTGCAATGTTACTGATTAACTATCTCACAATGAAAGTCGAAAGCAGACAGTAGGTAAATATATCTGGTTTATAAAATCTATTTTATCCTCGACTTAGCTACCTACTATCAACTTTCAACCCTCGCCTGCGGCTCGGGTGTATATCAACGTTGCGGGTACAATGGCACACTTATCGCCGTTGATAGTTCAAACCCACGTATGAGCAGTTTGTAAATACCGCGTAAGTGTTTTTTTACGGTTGTTCAGGAAGATGAAAAAACGTTGTATTTTGCCCATTTTTACAGATTTAATCATCTAAATTTTTTAGCAGATTTGCTGTGACGACTCTTATATGATATGTATATGTATGTAATTTTACTCAAAATATGTTTAGATTCTGAGAAAAGTCACTTACGCGGTTTTGTACCATGAAATAGCCACAAGAATTGAAGTAAAGTGGTAGATAATGCGGAGTTGAAATAAGACATCAATGTAATTTTTTCGTTTATTTTTACAAAATCAGCATAAAAATCTTCTCAAAACTTCTACAAAACCAGTCATTGCAACTTTCAAATCAAGATTAAGGTGTATTATAAATTCTAACAATTATATAAATACTCAAAAATAGTTAAAAGCACAGAAACATCCACTATTAATTATCAAACTAATCGGTTAATATCCTAAGTTTTTAAAAATATCAGCAATTCACTAAATAACATAATTAGATCAGTCATAAACAATGACATTATAACAAGATTAACGTACTGACGAGACTGCTATCCAATCCAAAAAAAAAATATTTGGAACCACCCACTGACCGTGTCATTTTTCTAACGATAATGAGTAAATACGCGGATTTGCAACCAACTTCATGCGACCCGGATACGCGGTACTGTTTCATCGATGTTTTGACGTTCTATGATTGGCTAACTTAGATCGTGTGACCACTAGCTGCAGCGAATCCGTGTTCACTACCTGTCGGCGCGAAATCTCAATCTTGCCACTTTTGCACATACGCGGTATTTACAAACTGCTCATACGCGGGTTTGAACTATCAACGACGTTATGCATTTGTTGTTCAATTTAAGGTTCAAGATGGGCTTCAATTTTAGCGGTGTGGAGCGAACACATTAACAAACCAGAAAAAACCCTACGCAAGTCCATTTTGATATAATTTACAAAACCAGCAGGTTATCCGTCTCTGCAAAATTTGTGTATCGGTATTCCACATGATCTAAGAAATTATCCGAGATAAAAACTATCCTATGTCCTTCCCAGGGTGTCATACTATCTCCATAACATTTTTTTTCTGAATCAGTTCAGTGGTTTAAGCGTGAAGATCCAACAGACAGACCGAGAAGACAGATGTACAGAGATATGTTTGAATTTACATTACATTTTTATATTTATATATACTGTTTGAAAGCGCTCGAACAGAACTTTTATTATAGCTTCTCCTCTAAAGTTCTTTAGTGGATTTAATTAAATCAGGATCTGCAACAAATAAACTGACTACATCATTTCAAATGGGTTGCTTTAAATAAAATGGGGTATTAGTAGCATTATTAATATTATTTTAATCGATCCATCTTAAGCTAGGGGCGACAGCCACTGCACACAGTTTTTGTACTTTTATTTCATGCTAGAGTATTGACCGTTATAATAAGTGAGTTTCTAAAATATCCAAATGCAATGAAAAAAACCCATACAATTAAAGTTTAGATTTAGATAATTGCGTTTGAAGCTAAAAACCACAAACAGTACTAATTTAACCCTACTAGCTCAATATGTAGGTACCAGCGAAAAGTTCTTGCATAACTGAATAATAGTTTCGAGAATTAAACCTTTTTGACTAGAGGCACTAATATGTATGTTTATGTAGTTTTAATGGCATTTGTGTATATTTTTGATGTTTTTTTTTTTCATGTAATATGTTGTCTCATACTGGTAAATTAGGTAGGTTCGTGAGTTTATTGAGCACACTCCAAATATTCGTTTTGCTGATTACAATCGCGGATAACACTATCGAGTGTGATAAGTACTAAGCTTGCATTTTTTAAGGTTTTAGAATATTTGCTGTGGCTTGTACTCCAGTGCCCTTTAGTTGCGTTATAATAAAGTGGAGAGTCAAAGTTTGTTTAACTTGCTTAATTTATATTATAGCATCAAAGCAAAAATTCACAGGCGAGAAAAATAATGGGCCACTTCGAATGAAAACCTTGGTGACCCTTTGCTTAACTTTTATGCACACGCGGTTAACATAAATTTATTTTACAAATAATACAATATAACAAACATATGACAAACATAAATTAAAAATATTTACATAAAACTATCCTTAACTTTTAAAAAAAACTTACAAAAAAATAAAATACCTAAGACGAAATCAAATTACTTAGATTAGAGTAACCCCCACGCTGGCAGCGTTTCCTCTTTGACTGGCTAAGCAAGAGCTAAGCTAATAATTCTTTGTCCGGGGAAGCTAGCTCTTCGGTCCCCAGTTACGGTTACAACCTTTTTGATATTTCTTTAAAAAGGTTTAAAGCGCCTGGATCTCAATTGGCAGCAGAACTTTGTATAAAGTCAGTTAACAGTAGTACAAAAGAACAAGTGTGGATGGCTACTTATTATTCAAACACGAGATTGCTATATCTAAAGTTAAACCAATAAAAACCTTAAACCAATAAAGTTAGATAAGTATTTCTTTTATTATATATTACGGAAACTGGCTTGAGGCCTTTATGTAACTATAGAGCAATATTTCTTTCATAAGAAAATTTATAGGCATTCAAGTTGGAGCAAGTTTCTCCAATTTTATCTGTTACTCATGATTTGTCGACCACAGGGGACGCTTGTAGATTAGATTGTCGCTGCTATTAATTATTTTTGGAATAATTTATATCATTTCTCCCATTTCAAAGCCCAGTCAGAAATTCTATTGTACTTTAAATAAGCTTCTATAATTTAAATAAATTATAAACGGATTTACTAATTCGAAATCAATCATTTCGGAAGCACTACTGTACAAAAGGTTATTAGATATTTTTGTCCTGCAAACAGTATTCGTGCCCATAATATTTATGAAATGTATATTATAAACCTATGTACTTTTTCTGTACCTACATCTTGTGTAAGCGTTATTGGATGAAAGCAAAGAAAAATTAATCAACATGACATTATTTACATACTTTTTAAAAGCTTTTATTTAACTTGCAATGTATGTATGTAATTTGTTCGGGTGGAATATTTGAACTCAATTTTGAAGTAGATATCTTCAACCGATTGAGCTGAAATTTTGTATACACGTTTAGTTTGGATGACAATGCACGACAAGGTACGTGACGTCATTCTAAATCCAATACGGCGGATTGTCGGACCATCCAAGATGGCGGAATAGTTATTTTTAATGCACTTCTACAATATGGGTCCCAAATGTTTTCTTCTTTTTAGAGCGTTTAAATAAAATCTTTTAAAAAAAATTTTTTGTTTTTAATTCAATAACACAAACCTCGTTTTTCGTCCTTTCGTAAATTGTTTTATTAAAATAAGTGTGCATATCATCGGAACCTAATCAAAAATTTTACCGTTGTAACCATTTGTACATCGAACTATTTACGCCAGTTAACAATTAATTTGGCCAACCGCGACTTTATGATAGCTACGTTTATGCAAGAAATATGTGTTCATGCAGTTCCTCCACCTCCATATTGTAATAACATACACCAATCACACAAAGGCAACTATCACCACCTGGTGATTTGCGTCTACACTGACGCGTTTCGAACTCAACCAGAGCTCATCTTCGGAGCAACTCCGTGCACGATGCTTTGCGATTATGTTTATTTATATTGTATAACAATAATTTCATTCCTCCGTTTCCTCCAAAAGCCTTTTTCATGGTTAATAATGTTCACTTGAAAAGAAAAAGTCTTTAGTCGATTAGAACTACATTTTAATCACTAATTTAATTACACTTAGCTACATGGATTTCCCTTGCCGCATATAGACTTACAAAGTCGAGCCCTGCGGTGCGGTGAAATACTTTCGTTCAGTCACTGAGTCACTTCGGTGTAACGGCTTTTTGCTTTAATCAAGGTGGGATAGGGAAAAATCGGATTACGTCTCTCGGGTAGTATATATTTTTAGATGTTAGATAAACTCTTATCTTGGTTATCTTGGTCTAAAGCTGTTCAATCAAAAAAGAAGTTTTAATACAATTTCATAGAATAAATAAATGTAAGCATTATACCTATTAAGTTAATTATTTTAAAATTCCAGGCTAGTTGATTATTAGTTAAAAAGGTCTGGTCTATCGTTCACTCTCGATCCGTTGTTTACACTTTATCGAATATTTTTTTATTTAAATGCAATATTTCATGCAATAATTTCATAAAAATGATGGCCTGTTGGGGCGTAGAGCAAATTGAATTTAATTAAATTAACTTTATTTTCAAATTATGTATTTCGACAGAATAATGTTTATGTAGATACGTCACTGTGCCGACGTTGAATAAATCTAAGTAATGAGATATATTTTACATGCCAGTTAATGCGTGACCCTTGCTAACCCTTAGCTATCATGGATAACTGGCAAGCTGTCGAAACTTCCATACTAAAGTAGAACCGGGGGCAATACAGACGTAACGACATTTGCACGAGCACTTTAAGACGCCTTTGCAGCTGTAATCTTCAGCTATGAAATTTTTATTGCAGGAATAACATATCTATACATCTATACACGTTCTATTCATCTCAGTTACAAGTCGGTGTCTGTTCATTGATAGTATTTGAGAAATACTGATACTAGGGTAGGTATTTATTAGACTAATTCTTTGAGCGAGGTAGCTGCCAGCTCTTCGGTCACCAATAATTATTTTGTTAGAAAGTTAACAAAGTACGAATTTTAGTTTATTAAATTAATGTCATGGTTAAGTTACAGAAACACGTTACTTTAAACTCCCTTAAAAAGGCCTGGCTGCCGTTAGCACACTATATTATATTCTATACATCTTCTAACTATTCTCAACATCTATGTTTAGGTATGTACATTTTTAAGGAAAAATGGGTAGGTATTGTATTTATAGATAGTGTCATCCACGAAGACGCCTGATTTTGTCAAAATTAGACATTAATACCATTGTAATAAGAACCACGGCACGCGTCATCGTGAATGGCACTATAATATATTAGCTTAGCGCTAAAGAACCCAAAACAGTGGTTTTTAGAATTAGTCTGTGTGCATGTTTGTCGGAGCATTTGTTCGTGTTTTATCTCAGGAACGGCTAAGACCGATATGGATTGGGTTTCCATTAATGTGTTGTGGTTTTCTTAGATTACATTTAGTATTGTCGCTGCGCCTGCCAAATTCCATATGTGCATTTTTTTAATTTTTCGTTTTTTCACTAATCGCAATCTCCGTCTGATTATCTATGTGATGATAAAGTCCTTTTTATGATATTCGAACTGGAAACAAGTTTAACAAATTCCACATGTATTTTGACCGCTAAGAAAAATTCGTATGTGCAGAAATGCACATAAAGGATTTGTGTTCCGCCTCCAATCGCCCGCCAGTTGTATTAGCGATGTGACCGTTTGTGAAGTAAACAACGTTTCAAAAATCGTTTTAGGGGTCAAAACATAGTAAAAGTGTTAAGTATATAGTGAATTTACTTTATAGTTTTTGTTTTTCTTATAAAATCCTCAAGTTCTGGAAGAAATATCAGTAAAAGCTTGTCAATTTAAATAAATAATAATTTTCTAACCTATACTACCTAAATGTTCTTATAACGACGTTAAATACAAATATAATGAAATGAACTGTTGATTTATTATTAAAACTTAATCATGCCAATCATACTATGATATTTTGTGCGGCATTTATTGAGAGTTTCTCAACGGCACCAGATATGCAGGCAGCATCTAACTCAGCATCAAGCCTGTGTCGAGTTTCGTCATCATGTACCAATTTTGAAACTGAAAGCCGGACAGGGACCTTATGATTTGCTTTACGCGATGGTTTGTATGTTACTCTCATTTTGGATCTTATAAGACGATGATCAGTCCATCCTTCGGGACCACGCATTGCTCTAGTAATAAGCTCATCTTTCAAGTCTTGCCTGCCCACGATGATGTAATCAATAAGATGCCAGTGATTGGAACGAGAGTGCATCCAGGATGTCTTGTATTTATCTGGTAACCTAAACAACGTGTTTGTAATGCTCAGGTCGAATTCAGAATTTTTGAACACAGTGGCAACAGTATTGCACCGTTGGAGTTACACTATCTTAACAACACCGTGTCTTCCTAAAAAGCTCTTCCAGGCGATGCACTCCGCTCCAACACGTGCGTTAAAGCTGCTGAGCAAAATTAATTTGTCACAAGCCGAGATCCCATGGAGAACTTCACGAAGATCCTCATAAAATTCAAGATTAGCATCATCTGATGCCATCATAGTGGATGCATACATAGACATTAGACAAGGTAAAGCTACTTTCTAGGCACCATGTGGTCGTAAACTCATAAGCCTATTATTAATGCCTTTAGGTGGCTAGATTAGAGACCTGGACATTCTATTTCGGAAGAGACCAGCGCTGGTCTCTTTTTCTGCTTTTTCTGTGCATCTATGTTTCAGTTTGTATTTTTGATCTGACAAAAGAAGTCTGCGGATCTCCACAAAGATCAAGATGGTTTTCGTCCAGGATTCCATCATAAGCAACCTTTTGTATGGAGCTGAAACCTGGACAACGTACGCAAAACAAGAGAGTCGGTTAAACTCCTTCTTCTACATGCGCTGAGTAGGATCTTGGGTATTTGCCCATCCAGTAACCACCCAGTTCCTTACAGAGCTCACCGCTGTCCGCTAGGTGTGTCTCGCTGATTGCGGCTATGTCGATATTATAACAGGACAGTATAAGTATAGTATAAGTGCAGTCTATCTTTCAGGACACAGGTTGTACTCATTGTTCAATAATTTTCTCACGTTCCAGGCAGCAATATGTATTAAGATATTCATTTGTTTAACGTTTACTTGGACCGCTTTTATTGGTGACTAGGCGACTGAGGCCAGCCAGGCGGCAGGGGGCCAAGCAGCTTTGCTGAGACAAGCTTTGTTTAGGCCACCTTTTCTAGGCCCTTCCCCGGATTGGAAAAAGCAGTGGGATCCTTTAATAGGGCTGCTTTGTCAACAGGTGAGCTGCCGAACTAGACCTTTTGTCTCAGTCAGGGCCCATAGCGACCATCACTACTCGTCCGCCATACGTGCAGAGTTCCAGCTAGACACCAAGCCCACCAGCTCAGTCTCCACCACCAGTCTCCAGCGCCGAAGGACTTCCAACTCAAGATCCAGATTCTTACCGGGTGTCATTAGCGCGGGAAAAATATTAAAGTGGACAAGTAGTTGCGCAAGTCCAGGTCCACTCTCTCGACCTCAGCTCCCCGGTGCCGGTGGACCGGGTGACCGATACGACCGGCAGGAAATAGAAGTTGCAGGAGATTGACCACACGATACTAAAAGGACCCTGTCGTGCGCTTTTTAAAGCATTTCCCCTAGTGCCCTTGTCCTCAGAAACTTTGGGGTTGAATGGCGGATCGACCATGGACTGATTGCACCGGTAGCTATACCACTTGAAGGCGGTGGGGTTGTCTCGTCACTTCCCTACGCCTTAAAAAAAGTACTAACGATGCAATAGCAATAATATTTGTGATATTAAAATTATAACTAAAAATTAAGTGACAAAAGGGGCCAAATAAATGATTTGATTGATTGATTGATTGATTGGCCATAGTAAGAGCTCATTACTTTTAATATTATAATTGTTAAGCACGAGCACGACTGATTATTTCATGGTTATAGTAGCTCCCAATAATTTTATTGTGTTTTGTACACTAAAAAACCCTAAAGAGCACATAACTATAACCTTAGAATAAAAGAATAAGCGCATTCCCAAATCCTTCATGTGCAATAATTCACATACATCATTATTTTAGACGGTTCTAAATCAGTTATGTGCACTTTTTGGTTAAAAAAAAATTGTAGCTAAATGAATATTTGTGGCAAAGTTTATATTTTTAATATATATGGAATAAAGGTCTAATATTTTGCATTAATAATTTTGCAGTGTTTCAGTTTGTTCATTCAATAAAACGTTTTTTGTTGTTTCCCAAAACCTTCCCAATATCACATATGGAACTTGTCAGGCGCAGCGACTATTTCCTTTGAATCGGTTCACAAATAAAATAACGGAAATGAAAAGAATTTCATGGAACCGTTCTGGAAGAATTGCTGTTAGTAAAGCTGAAACATTAAATAACTGTATAACGTTTTGATTAAATGTAGTCAGTAGAATAATGACACGATTGAACTTTCTTAGGGTTCCGTACCTCAAAAGGAAAAAACGTAACCCTTATAGGATCACTTTGTTGTCCTTCCGTCCGTCGGTCTGTCAAGAAATTAAACCATAATACTCAAGTCTTAGAGTCCCTTTAAGCTGTGAAAAAATCAAACTTCTAAGTTAACGTAAAAAAGGTACGCACGGTAATTCGACACTTTCAAGGGAATCAAATTTATAGGATATTTTTTGTTGACCTAGAACTATGAAATTTGAATTGGATATTCATAAATATCTACAAATTTGTACGGAACCCTCGGTGCACGAGTCCGAATCGCACTACAAAGCTAAAAAAATACAGAAGGTGTTTAAATACGTACATAACCAACATAGATCAGCTCACTTCACTATGGTTTAGCATATCCATAGAGTTCACCTTAGGTTGGACGTTATATATATATATAAGGGCGCCGCGAGCCTGGTGCTCTTGGTCCTCCCAATGGAGGCAATCGCCGAACGTACGGGGAAGACACAAGACATTTTAATACAATAGAAGAGACTATGGAGCGCAGCATATTAGGAAAGAAAAGGACTGACCGTATCCGGAACACCACATTGCGCTCCAAGACTCGAATGATGTTGGAAAAGCGACCGCCAAAATTAAGTGGGACTGGGCCGGGCATATCTGCCGGATGCACCGACAAAGACACATGGTGGGTACCGCATGACGGGCACCGAGCAAGGCAGGCCGAGGCGGAGATGGCGAGATGACCTAGACGCGGAACTGAGTGAGTGGCCAAATATAACTCTGGATAGGGAGATGTGGAAGTTAAGAAAGAGGAGAAGCCTTTACCCAGCAGTGGGACACAGCTATAGGCTAAATATAATAATAACAATAGAAGAGACTGGCATCGGCACTCCGATTTTGTGGTCAGGAGGTGCCTTATTCATATTCAGGCACCGTAAATGACTTGGGTGTCACCATGTCAGGAATCTCTCATTAGCGAGGTCATTTATCACGCTATAAGTTTTAAGTCAATGTTAATGGCAGGTATTCTTTGTAAACTGATAAGCAGTCAAAACAATAACTGACTGAGATGATTTTAAGTCAACGCAAACGAAGTCGCGGGCACAGTTAGTTGAAAGTAAAACTATAAGCGATTCGATCGAATTATTAAATTCGCATTTGCCAAAATATCACATTACCTAAATTAAAATAAAGCGATGACAATTCGATTCATTAACTAGCTGTCAATCTAAAATATGGAATCCGCTAAACAACCTCGAACTGAGCAATAATTTATTACGAGTAGTAATCGGTTATCGCGTCAACGGGTAACTTCGGTTTTCATTAATATAAAATTAAGTATTGATTAATCGCAATTTTATTCATGTTAGTCCGAGATATGGTAGACATACTACTACATGCAGTTGATTGAGAATGTTATATGACATTTCAAAATATTGGTTTTATCTAGTAAATTTATTAGTTGATCTTCAAATGTATTCCATCATAGAATGGTGCTAATTGAATTGTCTATCTTTGTCCAGGATAAGATATTGCGAGTTTTCAGTCCAGCCAGCTTGCTACTTTATAATCTATAATCATACAACTGAACAGAACACCAGTAGAAATATACTTATAAAGATTAAGCAACCTCACTGTCATAATCATGGCAGCTTTACATTTTTAGATATACGTCAAGAAGAGTCAAAAGTATAGAATAGAATTTCGATTACGAGGCTATTTTATTATCGCCCGCCCGACGCAAAAAGATACGTCACACTTTTAGTGACTTGTAACACTTGCGAAATGTTCATTATTTCATAGTATCTTAAACAAGAATGGAAGCTCACTTAATAAGGAGACGCTTTCTTTATAAAACAGCTAATGAAAAAAATCAAATTAAAATCATATTATCATTAAATCTGAAAGGTAAAAAAAATATAGACGGTTTCTTAGAAAGATTTTTTTTTTAAGATGAAAGTCGTTGGTGTCCTCCGACGTTTGACGGTTTCGCCTGCTGGGACGCCACGCCACCAACTGCCGTTGCTGTACAGAGCTGTCCGGCGTTCATTGTCGGCTTCGATCCGGCACGATTCGTCTACAAGAGGTAACACACATATATATAATATTTACTTGTAATATCCACAAGAGCTGTTTACTTTGGACTAGGTGAATTGGTGTTAAGTGTCCCGTGATATTACATATTTGTATCCGTCCTTATATCAACGTCTTGAAATTCATAAACAACGTCATCTCCAACCCACATAAATACATCACAATGCAGGTGCAGGGCAGAATAAACTCTCAGAATAAGAAGAGCTTTAGTTCCCACGCACGCATTGGATCGTCAAAATGTGCCAGCGTCTCTAAATGTTCTACACTACACCTATTATGTTGCGCTTCCGCGTAAGCGCAGCATTAGCTGAGTTTGCTCCTTTTGCCGCAGGGCAGACTACTAACTTGTATTGGTTATATTGTTGTCTTGCATTGTTTGTACTGTTGGCAATTAAATATTTTCTTTCTTTCTTTCTTTCTTTCTTTCACTATAATTAATGTTCCTTAATTTTCAATGGTTCATTGCCTCAGATAATTTTAAAAGCATTAAAAATACTTTTATAGAGACACTGCCCAATCATGAGAAGAAAAGAGAGATCAGGGTATTGTTAATAATTGCTCGCAGTCTTAAACAAATTGATAACAAAATACACCGGAGAAATTAAGTGAGGACGTTTTCCTTGTGATTCACAATTTTATCATTTTGTCGCCCATTGATAAATTTCCTCAATAAAAAATACAACAGATTAAATTTGAACAAGAAATGGTTGTATTATCAGCAGTTCTGTGAGTTTATTCAAAAACTAGCTTGTACTCTTGACTTTACCTGAAAAAGATAGGTACGACGTTAAAGTTCTCCTGTTGTCCGCTTTCCGTTAGTTGAGCATGAACCGGCTAAGTTTCTTTTGAGAGAGTAATTGAGTTATTAATACTTAATCAAAGTAATGAGTGTTTGCCTATAAACAAACCGAATGTGCGCGCAGTATACGCCTGGTTTTCATCTGTCCAGACTCAAATACTGTACAAGTATGCCAGAAGCTACGCATCTAATGTACGATAGATTTTCTCAAACCTTTTTTACGAAGGGTGACACTACGAGCTACATCGGAAGTGTACGAGTACTCTAGTCATATCGCGTGAAAAAGAAACTTATTTACGCTAAAAATAACAAACTAAACTCAACTTCTTCTATTTTTTACATTTGCTTTAATTATAAACATCCGTAGCCATAATTTATCTAGACGCTCTACTACAAAATATCTGGCAAACGTGAGTTTGAGTTATTTAGAAATTAAATTCAGATTTCTTAATGTTTCTCCATAATTTTCAGTGACCGTTGGTAGGCACAGCTCACTGTACGTACTCATATTCGTATTCAACAATTTAGTTCGACTGTACATAATATCTTAGATTTAAAAGATATAACATATTTAGAGATTAGAGAATAAACATAAACAAAAAGCGACAAAAAATGGCAGACGTGTCATCTGTGACCTAAGATCGTATTGCCTAACGTTTCTGTCATAACAAAAACTGTCATTTGATTGCGACCGCGAGCGTCCAAAACATCAGGCAATATGGCCTCAGCCCTCGGTACAGCATTACCCTCAGAATGCCTACCGCAACTCCTTTTTAGGGTTCCGTAGTCACCTAGGAACCCTTATAGTTTCGCCATGTCTGTCCGTCCGCGGGTAAGCTCAGAGACCGATAGTACTAGAAAGCTTTAATTTGACATAAATATAAGTATCAGTCACGCCGACAGTGTTACAATAAAAAAAAATTTTTAGGGTACCTCCCATAGACGTAGAGGGCATGATTTTTTTTCTCGACTAACCCTATATTGTTGAGTATCGTTGGATAGGTCTTTTAAAACCATTTTTCTATTCAGTGATATGTTAGCGAAATATTCTACTTTAAAGTGCAAATTTTCATTGAAATCGAGCGTTCCCCCCTCCTCTAAAATCTAAACTGTTGGGTGGTCAAATTTTAAAAAATTCACAATTGTAGTAAATATATCAAATTTACAAGGAAAACTATAGCGGCTAAGATTGCTTGACAATTATTAGTAGTTTAAGAGTAAATAGCAGCCTAAGGTATAAAATATACCTAAACTTGGAAGATTCAGTACACAATACAGTTTCTTTCTCAGTCAGTTACTAATTCAGTTTCTAATATAAAGTTAAATGGTCAAACAATTGAATTTGTAAAATCAACAGTATTTTTAGGATTAACGCTCGATTCTACAGTGGGGACCTCACGTCACAGCAATCGCGGGTAGATTGAGCTATGCTGCTTTTGCTGTTTAGAATATACGGCATCTAACCGATGTTGCACGGTTGGTGTATTTTGCTTACTTTAATAGCATTATTTCGTACGGCCTTATTTTATGGGGATCTGCTGCAGACATGGAGTCGATTTATCTTACAAAACAGAGCAATTAGAGCAATTTATAATTTGAAGACGCGTGAATCTTTAAGATCTTTTTTTAAAGAAACAGGTATCCTAACCCTGCCGTGGCTTTGATGTTTTTGAAATAATCATGTATTTAAGGAAGAACATATGTGATTTCCCACTAACGTCGATAAGCCAAAGGCTACTAGAAACACAGGGAAGCTTAAAGTTCCATCTTACAGACTGGCTAAAACCAAAAAGTTGTTTCTGGGAAATTGCATACGTTTTTATAATAAAATTCCAAAAAATATTACAAACGAAACGGATACAAAATTCAGATCTATTGTCAAGAAGACATTAATATCTAAGGCGTATTATAAAGTTAATGATTATATCATGGACAGGGATATTTGGAAATAATTCCGATCCGCATTAGCGATCCCTTCAAATAGCGAACCTACTGTGTTAAAAATAAAGTTGTGTTAAATACTTGTGATGTATAGATATCATTTAATAATATTGTAAATCTGTTTAAAAAATTTACCTCGTTGAGTTTCTTGCCGGATTCTTCTCAGCAGAGGTTTTTCCGAACCAGTGGTAGATTTTTTTGACATTCATAAGTGCTTGTTATAGCCTAAATTGAATAATGATATTTTGAATTTGACTTTGAATACGAAATCCTTAGAATAATATTATTTGATTTATTCGTAATGGCTACAGAACCCTATCCTGGGCGTGTACGACATACTCTTGGCCGGTTATTTTGCCCGGACTGGCCAGAGACACTCGACTTGTTTAAAAAGTTGAATCTAACATTTCTGACCTGTGTTTTAATAGATTTTAACATTTATTTAGATATAACTAACGACATTACCTAATTATGGCGGACTGGTCGTCGTTAAGCTACCCTTGGCACAGCATTGCCCTTAGGGCGCTAACAGGCGCTAACCGTAATTCCTTTTTATTGACTTGTTGTTTTAGTGCTCGGACTGACCAAAGGGACTAGACTTGTATTTAGCATTCTTTAAAATTTATAATATTGTTGGCCTGTGTTAAATACAGACATTTGCTTTATAGATACCACACACAAACATCACGCTTGTATTCCCAAATGGGGTAGGCAGATCACACGAAACGTTACCGCTTCGGAGCCACTTTTAGCAATTTTAAGTTTAAAGTTTGACAAAACGGTACAATAGTGACTGGTTGCTAGCCTGTTGCCTACGGTATACCTTAACCACACAGTATGCCTCAGAGATCAAAACAACTAAAAATTTTTCGTTTTACGTTTTCAAGAGTGAGTGTACTTCTTCTATCTATAGGTAAAGCTTCAAATTTATAGCACTATTTGGTAAATATAAAATACTTTCTCACCGTGTTAATGAGACACGTATAACTTAACCAACAAAAAGTTCGAAAACCTCCGACTTTGTCACTTCAAAATTCAATATCTCAAAAACGGCTTAATCGATTTTGATTAAACATGTCTAAGAACCATCGCTAGAAAACTTGATTTCAAATAAAATAAAACGCATTCAAATCTGTCCACCCGTTTAAGAGCTACGGTGTCACAGACAGACACACATACATACAGACACACATAGCGGTCAAACTTATAACACACCTCTTTTTGCGTCGGGGGTTAAAAACACGATAAAGCAGCGACATATCGCGCCCAAAGGACGTCACATAATAAAATAACTTTATGGTTTCCTTTTGCTGGAAATGTGTATTTATATGCCTTCACTGACCAAGAGAAATCAAGAAAAGATTTAGGGCAGGCAAGAAATCTCGTCTCTACAGATATTTCTCCCTTAGCGCCTTCGGGAGCATAAAACATCTAAGTGTCCCTCTCAGCCGCGTACTAATTTGAAAGGACGGAATCTATGTCCGCGACAGACACAGCACAGGCTGGATTCATTTAACAAAACAACGGCCGGATTCAATTTTAAAATACTGGTAGGTAGTCAAAGTTTCCTAAAGCATCCAGTCGTTCACAAACAGGATAATTTGATTATTCTCGAAATTCAGTGAATGTTGCTCCGTTGTGTCTATTTTCACAACCGCGTGCCGATGGTTCTCTACACGTGTGTTGCCACAGGTTGTTCTTGAAATACAATAGATATTTCTGTGCCTCCCTTGAAAAGTAATAAAACTCGGAAAGTGATACTTTTCAGGAGGGCGATTTCCAGATTGGATAAAATCTCTTTCAGCTTAGAAAGCGTTTCTACTGACTTCTACTGACTTCTACGTACTTAAAAAAAAATCCAGAACACTGAATTGATTTTGATTAAACTAAACACGGTTTGACCAATGGCCTCTCAAGCAGATCGTGGATTCGAACTCCAGCTCCTTTGAGTTATTTGAACTATAAGCTTGACCTTTAAAATTGGTTGAACTTAAGCTTTACAGTGAAGAATAGTGCGAAACAATGCAGTGCTGTTTACGTGTATATGAATATACAAATCCGCACTACCCAAGCCCAAAGTATTCACGTTCAAAGAAGTGAGCCTAGCAGTGGTAGTTATCTATATATATAAAAGAAGAAAATGACTGACTGACTGACTTATAGATCAACGCACAGCCCAAACCACTGGGGCTAGAAACTTGAAATTTGGAATATATGTTTCTTAGTAGATGTAGACGCGCACTAAGAAAGGATTTTTCGAAATTCCCACGGGATAGGGAAATATCTAAACTTTTTTCGCTTCTTTGTTTATAGCCGAATCTCTGAAACTAATGAGCCGATTTTAAAAACTCTTTCACCGTTAGTAAGCTACACTATTTTTGATTGACATAGGTTACTTTTTATTCGGGATAATGCAAAATTCCCGCGGGATAGAAATAAATTAATTCAATTACGGAGCTGATTTAAAAAAATCTTACATATTATGTGATAAGACTATCCCCAAATGACAAAGGCTAATTTTTCTTCGGGAAATTACAAAATTCCCATGGGATAGAAAAAACTGAATGCAACTTCGGGTCTGATTTTAAAAGTTCTTTCAACAAAAGTAAGCTACAGTATTCCTGATTGACATAGGATACGTTTTCCGGAAAAATGAAAAATTCCCACGGGATAGAAAAAAAGCGGCTTTTAAAATTCTTTCATATGATATGACTATCCTCGATTGACATAGGCCACTTTTTTTCGGAAAATCCAAAATTCCCATGAGATAGAAAAAATTGCATTCAACTTCAGAGCTGATTTTAAAAATTCTTCCACTAATATAAAGCTACACTATTGCTGATTAGTATAGATTACTCTTCTTTGGGAAAATACAAAATTCCCGTAGGATAGGTACATAGAAGTAAGTAGGACAATCCAAATTCCGAGCTGATTTTAAAAATTCTTTCACTAATAGTAATCTGCAGTATTTCTGATTGACATAGGCTGCTTTTCTACAGAAGAATGCAAAATTCCCGCAAGATCGAAATACTTAACTTTCATCATTGGGGTTGATTTAAAAAGATATTTTACCAATTGGGAGCTACATTATCCCTGATTGGCATACGCTACTTTTCTCCGGGAAAACGTAAAACTCCCGCGGGATAGCAAAAAGTGAATTCAACTTCAGGGTTGATTTATTTATAATTGTATACCTAACTCTACCTGAACAGTACCATGACTGGCTGACTGACAGACAACGCATAGCCAAAACTACTGGTGCTAGAGACTTGAAATTGGCATAGATGGACCTAAAGTAATAGAGAGGTGCACTAGGGAAAGATTTTTAGAAAATCCTATGGAATAGGAAAATATGTCAACTTTGTTTGTTGGGGGTAATCTCTGAAACTACTGAGCTAATTTAAATAATTCTATTACCAATAGAAAGCTACAATATCCCTGATGGACAGACTTCTTTTTTTTATGCAAAATTTCCGCAGAATAAAAATAAGTGAATTCAATTTCGGGGCAGATTTTCAAAATTCTTTTAATAATAGAAAGCTACAATATGTCTCTCATCGATAATTAAGAATATTAAAATAGATCATAACAGTAATTCATGTCCCGCGGGGACTTTACAATTTCTCGAGATACAATCCTATATCGTGTAGGAAGTCGCCGACAAAAGAAACGCGTAGTACTTTAACGTCTTTAACGTTTCAGCGAAACAGGGTTTCAGAGTTGGTACGAAATATGAATGATTAATTACTTATGTAGGTTGATTTTTGAATTCCAAAATGTGCACCATCTGTCTAAAACAACGTCTTACTGTATTTATATTTCCATGAAATCCTCCAAAAAATCAATCAAAACACGAAAAAATGGATCGCAGAAAGTAAATGTATGTTAATTGTTACCTCAAATTTAACGCGAGCGAAGCCGCGGGCAATAGCTAGTACCTACATAAGCTGGAATTGGGATGCACCAAAAAAAATAATCTATAGTTTTTATTTTATTTTTGGAGAGAATAGGATATTTTAAGATACCATTTTCATTGATTTTGAATTTTATAATTTTTTTACGAAATACGCTGGATGACGTCACAGTGAGAGAGCCACGTTCCATTGCCTAGAAAAATTCAGGTCGTACATAACATCTGTGGCATTACAATTTGACAATAATTCAAGCACGGCTTAGGGTCCTAAATGAACCATGACAAATAGTTTTATTTATTTCTCTTCTTTTAGCTTCGATTATTCCTATGTTTGTTTAATGGTGTGATAGTAAATAGATATTTTTTATTAAAATCTGATATTTAAATTCTTTTGTATTTACTTGTAACGTAGCAATTTAATAATTTAATTTGTAAAAATACATTGCAAATAGTCGTATACATTTCGGAATTTACGATAAATGACAACTGTTTAAAGCCGGGTGCGCATCATGTGATTAAAGTTCTATCTTCGTCTCTCTTTGCTATTATAAGCAGGACAGCAACATTTCAAACTGTCAATTTGCTTAAGAGTGTAGACCTGCTTTATAACTGCCTTTATGACGGGACACTGCAGGGGTCGAATGAGGGTTTATTTTTTGCACCGGTAACCTATTAAGTTATTTATTCAGCTATGCCACTGTATCAACAACTAGATACCGTGTAACTTTATTCAGGTGTTATATTAAAGTCCTATTCAAACCCTATCCCCCGCCGTGCTCCATTCGCGCTAATGGCCTTCAGCAAAAAATATTTTTAAATGTATTTTTAATTCATCCTCCTGAATGCTTACATTCACAATGACATAATTCCTTTCATAGTGTACCAAACATTTTTATCAATTCATTTCTTTAAGTATACTAATCCCTAAATTTTATAAGCAATTGATCGATTAATTATATATGTCGGCGGCCGATCGTAAAATCCGCCAGATCACGAAATTCCTAGGCATATCGTGAAATGCCGCCATTTCATGAATTGGCTAAGGGACATCCGCTATATCGTTCAAAACTCACCGTTTAGCGATTTGCCTAGTGACGTTTAGGCAGATCATGAAATTCCTAGGCATATCATGAAGCGCCGCCATTTCATGATTTGGCTAGTTTCGGCAGATCATGAAATTCCTAGGCATATCATGAAACGCCGCCATATCGGTTCTGGCACTTCGCCGGCCGCTACCGTGGCACGCTCGCTTCGCTCGCTCGGCTCGTGCGTCGTGATCACAATTAATACTAACCACTCCTCGCTTCGCTCGTCGTACCTAAATTTTTCTATATAAATAAATAACAACTAGTGAATACTTTATTTATCAACAAAATACTAACCTCTAAAATACGGGCAGACGTGCATGGTTTTTTCATATTGTGCACAGAATCCGTTTGATTCACATAAAAGAACGGAGCTGATGTTCAAAAGCTTCTTTTGCACTTCTATTTTTATTCTAGTGATTCAATCACTAGTTTCGGTTTAAGGATCATTTTGTTGCGACGCCGACATTTTTCACGCGCTAAACAAACACGACCGGTCAGCTGGTTACGGCCGCCATTGCATACGCAGCGCCACCAGTGGCCAAAAAAGAAACTATTTTAAGATGTGCCCGGTATAGAGCTAGGAATATCGACGAATGCGTTACTCTAATCGATCTGCCGTATTATTTCTCAGGCACATCGTGATATGCCTGACCAACGTTTAGGCATATCATGAAATGGCGGCGTTTCACGATATGCCTAGGAATTTCGTGATCTGGCGGATTTTACGATCGGCCGCTGACATATACACAATTCGGCACAACTTTGATTTATATGGAAGTGGAAGACTTCTGCTTTCAACATGAAAACACTTCTAATAACTTGTAACGTGTGACCATTGCTTTCACCGTACAACGGACCGTGTTTTGCGGTGCTGTATGGCTTCGTCGCCGAAAAAGTGCCCGGTGCATTTACACACATTCATTGTAAACCATACAACACCGCAAGTCCGGCAAAAAAAACGGTCTGTTGTACGGTGAAAACAACGGACGTCTACAAGCGGCACGTGTAGTTGGAGAAGCAAGGTAAAAAGATTGTAGTTGGTATCAATTTTGAATATGCTGTTTTTTTCAGTTGTACGGAAAATGGGACCTGGTACATGCGTCCCGAAGCCAAGAAGCCCTGGACGAATTACACCACTTGCGTCGACATGGAAGACTTAGACGTGAGTATAAAGTTTTAAACGTTCGTGATTTTCATTCATACATAACTACAACACCCGGGACCGGGACTTGTCACGCTTAACGAAACGAGTTATAATATCGAGTTCTGTGCCACATTGCAGTGGCCTTGGTCACGGGTATACTCTAGTGTAGGGTATAAAGTTTGCTTAACTATCCACACTTGATTCCAATTTGCATCTGCATCTGAGTCTCGAACTACCCGCACATGATCGCTCCATCACACTGACACACAACACTGACAAAGTCCGTCGGTCGCACCGAACAATCATCCCGACGCCGACATTTATTTATTAAAGGTTTCCTTAAAAATGAAAGCTAGTATCCATCGTCCCGGTTGAAACCATAAACATAATATTACTTAGACATACAGACCTTGCTTGACAGCGTGACCGAAAGTGACATAAGGGTTTTTCACAACACTAGTTGTCGATAACCATAGGTACTGTATACCCGGTATTCCCGTATATCCGGTATCGTCATATAGGTACTTAAGGTACACAGTACAAATAAATCTTAAGGGCTGTTGCAGTAAAGTAGGTACTATAAACTTCATAAACATTTCTAAATTTAAAAAAATGCCAGGAAATATCTGACACTCCCACACATGCATAACTTGCAAAGCCTACTAAGCCTAAAAATAAGCACTTTAAAGCTTTATGTTTTGCAAATGAATCCTAAAATTTAATAATGATCTTAGCATCGATCTTCATTTTTGATACAAATTAAATACTGTTATCAATGTACGCCATCCTAGAACCCAACTGACGTCGCCTGTCAAGCTACAAATATCAAACATTTTGCTTTACATTGCTTCTTAAAGTCCAATAAAAAAACGTATTACTAAAAGTCGCTGAACTAATGTTGTTCAGTTTGACGAGTACGATCGATGTTTTAATTATTTGCTCATGTTACGGGCCACACCCGGTATACATATACATACTTAGTTTTACCTAAGCCTAGTTTCGTCACATAGTTTAAAAATAGACCATCAAATTTACACCTGATTTAATTAAGACCTCAAATCAGGCTTATTTAGCTATCACCCGTATTCGTAGGAATTCTCCTTTTAAATTCTTTTGAAACATGATCGAGCATTCTTTCTGCTCGAAAAATATACTTTAATTAACGTAACTTCAGCCTACGAATAAGAAAACAGACATCAGGGACTGTTCTGTAATGCTTATTTAAGTACCTACCTAAATGATACCTATTTAAATGCATCGGAAACAAAAGCATTAAGCCTTTCTAATTATCGAGATTAACTTTTGAATCAACTTTACATTTCCAACTTTAGGTACGGAGGGTATGTCGATACAATTTGAGTTATTGAGATTACAGCTTTACGTCTTTGACAATTATGTAAAAGAAAATTGAAGTCAAATTTGTTTTCGGAAAATGAAATTTCACGGACGGAAAATTGAAATTGTTCGTCCTCAAATCCAGTGTCGGCATCCATACAAACTAACTTTTTCGTGCTCTTTAATTACCACGTATGATAACCAATTTGGTTTTAAGCCGGGTTTGTCAACCGAGAGCGCGATACTGTGTCTTAAGCATACTGTCACTTACGAAACGAAAAACACCTGTGTTTGCGTGCTTCTTGGACCTTTCTAAGGCGTTTGACCTGGTTTCCTGCGATATACTTTGGAAAAAGCTTGAAAACGAAAATGTGCCTACAGAAATAATTAACATCTTTAAGTATTGGTATGGGAACCAGGTCAATTGCGTTAGATGGGACGGAGCTTTGTCTCGATCGTATGGGCTGGATTGCGAGGTGAGGCAGGGGGGGCTGACCTCGCCAACGCTCTTCAACCTATACGTAAACGACCTCATAGGCGAGCTTAGCAGCACCAGGGTCGGGTGTCACATAGACGGAATCTGTGTTAACAACCTAAGTTACGCCGATGACATGGTGCTGCTGAGTGCGTCTGTTTGTGGTTTGAGGAGATTGGTGTCAATATGCGAGAAGTACGCGGAGACTCATGGATTGGCGTACAATGTAGCAAATGAAGAAATGTAGATGCCGGAAGTAAACAGACTCAATGTGTACCAAAAGTTGTGCTTGATAACTGTAACCTAAAAAGAGTACACAGTTTTAAATATCTGGGCCATGTCTTGATTCCTGACCTGAAAGACGATCAGGAGATTGAACGTGAGCGGAGGGCATTGTCGGTGCGAGCTAATATGTTGGCACGCAGGTTTGAACGGTGCTCGAGTGTCGTCTAGATCACTCTTTTCAGAGCATATTGTACCTCTTTCTACACGTGCAGCCTGTGGGCTAGGTACACTCAAAAATCATACAATGCCCTCCGTATTCAATATAATAATGCGTTCAGGGTACTGTAGGGGCTGCCACAGTTCTGTAGCGCATCCGGGATGTTCGCTGAAGCGCGCGTGGACTGTTTTTACTCCACCATGCGCAAGAGGTGTGCGTTTCTGGTGCGCAGGGTGCGGGGCAGCGCCAACAGCGTCCTGAACATGATCGCGAGCAGATGGGATGCCCGTATATAAAACGCTGTTGTGCCATCTCTAGTGGGATGGTTAAATAAGGAATTATTTTCTTAAATTTAATTTTGTTTTTATTTATTTTTTATTTTATTTCATTTATTGTAATTTTTACTAACATAGGTTAAGATAAATTGTTTAACAAAATGAGTCGTAATGTTACTTGAATAAATGAATTTTATTATTATTATTATTCATTTCTTAGCCTTGATTTATTCTCTCATTTATGATGAACAGAGGCAAGTATTATGATTGGTTATTTGGAGTATTTAAGTATTTTTTATTTAAACTCCAAATTTGTTACTTTTACGGTCATCCCGTAAAGGACCCAGCGCTGGTCTCAGTTTGTATTTTCGATATGGGACCATAAGTTTATCCAAAATAGATGCAAACGATAATGTACATATTTTAGACTAGGGAAAATACTGTTAAAAGTATCAACCTTGGTCCGTAATACGTAAAAGGGCCTTATGACTTAGTGATTCCACGACAAGTCTATTGAAGTAATGCTATGAAATCTGGAATTGAAATGCTATACGTAAACCTAAATATTGGTAGGTACTTGAGGGTAATAACAATCCCAATTCGAATGCCTGATTTTATATTTCTGTGAAATTTCTCGCTCTTTGTTGTTCTAGTAACAAGATAAATATATAGGAAAAACTCACGTGAAGCGGTTCCATACCTACGAAAAAATATTTTATTGATTGTTTTTTATATTGTGTTCCCCGTATTTAATTAAAACACACATTTCGGTTATCTATATTGAACTACTTTATTAACCGACTTCATTTTTAATGTAGGCTCAGTAGTTTAGTTACTGCGATAAGGAAGAGAAATTACCAATTTTTGCCTACTTTGTCCAATAACTTCATAAATATTTATCTAAAATTATCAATTTGTTTTTGAAATACTCACAACAAGCCCTTTTAAAAGTGACCCTCGTGTTTAAAATTCATTTATTTTTGGTATAGTGTACCAAAAAATATCTACTCAATTATTGAGTAGTTTCTGAACAAATTGGCTGTAACAGATAGACAGACAGACAGACATAAATACAAAAAAACACACGAGTGACCCTTTTTTGAGGTACGGATCCCTAAAACATAAAAGGCTGCCTTTATTAACACCTTATTTACACGTATTTCGGTTAAATTTTTACCAGTATTCGTGCCAGGGTGAAACCCAATTTTATTTGCAGTTCCGGAGTATCATCAACAACGTATACGTGGCGGGATACTCTATCTCTGTCGCAGCGTTGCTTCTCTCTCTAATCATCTTCGTTTATTTCCGGTAAGACATAAAATAAGTCATTTTATTTTGTGAGCGATATCGGTTTATAACAAACAGTACCTATTATTCTTCCGATTTAGTGATGTAGGACAGTAAATTAAATAAATATGTTTTCTTTACAATGCGCGGTTCTATATTAAATTTGGTTAGCTCTTTTTCTCTTTGTACGAGGGAAAGGCGATGCGTGCCGCGAGCCGCAATAACTTGGCCCGGCTCGCTTGCCCGCCTCTCAAACAATTTCGGTTAGACTCTTTGAAGTAGTGAACCTACATAATTTTGTTTCAAAAAGAAATGTACGTTGTGAGATAATATTTTTTTCTTTCTAATTTTAACATTCTGAAATGTTGAATATCGCTGAAAATAATAACTAACAAACAGTGTAGGTATATTACATTTATATTGTTATGATATAACTGAGGATTCATACTACCCACGTGCTTAAAATAATACCTATTAAATATTTCAGTTATCGTGTTTTGTTTACCATCAAACTTGTTTTTCCTCTCTGAGTACCTATTGAGACAAATAATACTGAAGAATGTAAAGATATTATTAAGTAGGTACCTACCAGTGGTGAAGCATCAGATATTTCCATGGTAAAGCCGAAGCAAAATCGCTTATATCTTTCACAAATCCTGAACGTCGTGTTGTCTTATTTTGTAAATATTGGGCAACCCATGGGAATCGGGTTCTACAGACGCTAAGCCACTGGTAGATAATATGTTTCCTGTTGACTTTAAGTTATAATGACTTTTTTTCAGTTTATTGTGGCCAGAAAACTTTCTTTTGCCTTCAGTCATTTTGTTGAAGTTAATGTAAACGAAATCAAAGCTAAATAAGATACAAAAAATATGCAGCTCACTGAAAAAAAAACCACTGGCTGTTTACAATTAACTAAATCTAAATCTTCAAACCACTTTGTAGGTCACTCCAGTGCACAAGGATCCGTATTCACATGCATTTGTTCACATCTTTTGCGCTGAACAACATCTTGTGGATAGTTTGGTACAAGACTGTCGTCAACGAAGTCACCGTCGTCCAGGAAAATGAGGTAATCCAATACCTAACTATTTTTCTTAACAAATTAAAAGGTAAAGGGAAGAAGTCCTTCAATTTCAGCTAAGGAGCTGAGATTATAATTTAAACCAGATTCTCGTGGCTTATTTTAGGAACAATGGCAAAAAAATTGTTGATGAAGTCCTTAAGCGTCTACTAAACTAATATTTTAGAATAAAAGTAAATAATTGATAATTTTCAAATAACACTGGATATTTGCTAATGTTTAATTAACACCATATTTTAAACTCCATTAATTTAGCTACTTTGGATACTATCTGGACACGCGGTAGCGTGTCACGCCAAGTTCAAGCTAACAGAACTGGCGAGCAGCACCGTGTTCCAGATGACAAATCAAAGTTCAAATTTGGCATCCAGATAGGAAGTTGGGTGAATACAAAGGAATCAATCAGATCAGAAACTAGTAAATTTTTATCACTTTATTACAATTTTTAAATAAATTATTTCTGTACAAAAAGTAATGTTATCCCATCAAAACATAAATGTGAAATTAGAGCCACGTTCAATATTATGATATATATATGCCTAAATTGTTGACTTTAACGACAAAAGAAGTTGGGTGCCAAGTTCAATGGTCAGTCCCGAAATTTATTTATAAAAATACAAAACATTTTATAACAACTTAAAATTTAATTTAAGTAAGTTCTTATTTTATTCTTCTGAAAATTTGGCTTGCTGGTAGAAACTAGCCATCAAACAGGAATCTTCCATGACTGTTTCAGTAGGTGCTTAATAATAATCCGTATATGAGAACTAGCCAAGTCAGACCTCAGGCTTCAATATATTATCCTAAGTTTTAAGATGAAATGATATTTTAAGTTGTAGTAAAATATTTCATATTGTTATAAATATAATTTCAGGACTGACCATTGAACTTGGCACCCATTTAGCTCTCACTTCTTTTGTCGTTAAAGTCAACAATCAAGGCATACCTATATCATAATTCATAATATTGAACTTGGCTCTCATTTCACATTTATGTTTAAATGGAATTATAAATTAACGATACTCATATTACTCATGAAATGTTTGATCTTATCTTCAGGTTGGGCACCTTACCTTACGTAGGTACCTAATGATCATTTAGGAAATAATTTAAGTTTCAGGCGTAGGAGTTACCTACTTGTCATAAAACTATTCGAGATTCCGTCTATAGTAAGCAACATGATAGTTATGGTTATTATTTCTAAACCAGAACCTGCGAGTTCACATTCCTTGAAAAATTAACGCTATGTACTTACTTGCTTAAATAACAAAACTTCATTTAAAAGATGCGACAAATACCGTGCTAATTTCTATATATTGCGAAAGTGATTTTTTGTACATATATTTGTTGTTTTTTCCGCTTTCATACCTTAATTACTGGTCCGATTGCCGTGAATTTTTTTATACATCGACTAGAAGTCCAGAATAATACTCGAAATAGGATACCCATGTTCCCGAATAATGACCAAAATTTGTTATTTATTATAAAAAAAACAATTAAGATTAAACTGTCCGGTTGAGTTACGATTTTGCTACAGCAGAGAAATAGGTAGGTAAGTACGTTAGAAGTTACTTCTATTCTTATACTTAAAGGATACAGTTCCCAAAGGATGTCAAACAAATTAACTTCTGAAGTTATAGTGTAAACAAGTTTAAAAATCTAATTTAAATCGATTCAAGCGGCCGAAGCCGCGGGCAACAGCTAATGAATTTAAAAGTTATCGATTATCGATAGCGATGTACCACAATTTGCGCGATATCTCTCACCAAATATTTGACTGAATTTATCAATTTTAATGCTGTTAGTGGGTGTAATTTTACAGGGAATAATAATTCTGTATACTTAGAGCCTGTTTCACCATTCATTGATACATTTTATGTTACGGATAATGTAATGCTGTCTCTGTTTATTCGGGCAAAACCAACAGATATGGCATCGTGGTGAAACAGGCTCTTAGTAACAATTTTTACGTATAAATAATAATAAGCATTTGTTTACCTCAAAGTTTTACATTATATATATAGTAGCTTGCCAATGACCACCACACTAGGCAGAGCCTGTCTCGTGAGGTCCTTTACTATCGATACCTACAAGACTTTAACACATTCAGTGCCAAGAACACGGTAGGTGCGTTCTCTGATCGTAGGCAGTTTTCGCTGCAAAGCAGAAAAACGCTGCTACGCGCTACGAGCGTAGCGCGTAGCGAATGTGTAAATGGTCCAACACTGTTCACAAAAACCACTCCGTGACTAATGGCGCGAACAATTTCAATAGTCTATGAATGTTAAACTTCAAACGTCGTTCCAAAGTCTTAATAGCACTTCAAGAGTTTTATCGTGTAAGTTTAAAACCTTGGTAATTGTTGCTGAAATTCAAGTTTAATTTTTTCTTAGGTATGGTGTCAAGTGCTTCACATTGTCACGAACTACTTCATGGTCACGAGTTACCTGTGGATGTTTTGCGAAGGCCTACACTTACACATCGCTCTTGTAGTGGTAAATATAACTTCCTAAGATTTATAATTCTAATTTATTTTGTCGTAATTAATAATGAGTGAGGTGGTAAAAGGCATGTTTTACTTTGGTGTTAACCAAAAATTTAGCAGGATTCCCCTTTGAAGTAAATAAATTGATACATGTGGATCAAGAAGTTAATTAAGCCTTGGAGTACAGCTGAGAAGTATATTATGTATTTTGCACCACAATTATTGAAATAGGTTGTTGGATACGAGCGAGCACAGCAACTTCAACACAAAGCAAATAAAGTTTGGTCGCCTGACGCAAAGTCTAGGTCACGTTTGTTTGTCTGTCTTGCTTCCGCGGAACTTATGGGTGGCAAGAATATCAAGGCCAGTGCAAGAATTATGACCCAATATGACTGAGCGGCGTTGCTACTACTCGTATGTAGCTCTGATAAACGACATCGACACTTAACTTCTTATAAGATACTTGGTTTGGATAGGTATATAACTAAATGTAAACAAACTTCAGCTGCCAGATTTGGTATATTCAAGGTTTTTTTATACATTTTACTTATCTGTCGTTGTAATACAAACTAGACTAGTGTATTTCAACACAGAAATGTAAATTTTTAGATAGTTTAATAGGGGAATTTCAACATTAAAGACACCAATTGACGTTGTTTTGTTTACATTTAATTAAATAATACCTATCTATCCAAACCAAGTATAGTTAAAACAGCACTCGCTATTTCTAGACTATACCCACCCAAGTGCAAAAAGGGCTCTTTAAAGATTCAGTATAAGTTAAAATTAAGTGCAAAATAAGTTTACATAGTGTTTCTAAGCAAAACAAAGTCATTTTTTCGGATCAGTTAAGTTAGTTGCCTCAGAATTGTGTGTTAGTGGGAAGCACCCTTTAAAATTTCATACCCTCAGTATTGTATGTATTAACACTCTATCGAAAGGTTTGTTATCATTTGATCGTGTGAAAGTAAAAACTTATCTTTTACTAGGTACTTATTACAGGAAATCCTTATCCTTATAAGTATTTCATTTAACCTTACCTAATACCTCTACCCGTTATTGGTGATCAGCGCCATACTAACCACATAAAATACTGAGTCGGACGAACCAAGGGAATGGCTCAGTTTTAGATTAGTTTAAGATTTACTAACACTACCTATATAGATTTTTACATCCTACTAATATTATAAATGTGAGTTTGTGAAGAGGTTTGGATGTGTGTTACTCAATCACGTCTAAACCGCTGAACCGATTTAGATGAATCGCGGGATAACGAATCCTACGCGGACGGAGTCGCGGGCAACAGCTAGTCTAAAATAAAGCTATTGTTATTTTTAATAGAGTTCTATTTGTCACCCTTCGGGTACAAAAAAGACAGCGGTATAGGATTTGTGACGGGTTTTTTTGGACGCAGGTGTTCGTGAAGGACGAAGTGGCGATGCGGTGGTTCGTGGCGGTGGGCTGGGGAGCGTCGCTCGGAGTCGTTGCCACGTACGCAGCGGTCCGTTACCACACCCCCGGCGCCACTGAACGGTAATTACACTTTTCTATCATAATCTCAGCCTATGTAGATCCAACTGCAGGGCACAGCCTTGTCTCAGAATGATTGGGCTCAGTCAGTTTGAAGATTTCTTCGCTGATATGTCCAGGTTTCCTCGCGACGTTTTCCTTCACTTTTTTAAACTTTTTTATTAGTTGTACCAAATTTAAGTTTTTATCAGTGGTCAGTTTCGGACCAGAGACAATATCGGTCTTTCATTCACTTGTAAACCATTGAGACTCAGCTCTGAGAAATAAACGTCGTGATACCAATTTCGACGATTCAGTTTAGGTGCCTAAATTGAACTGCTCTGCGTTTGGATCGTTTATGAAAGATCATGGTAGGCCCCCTAATAAGTGACAAATTATACGGCATTCTCAGCCATTATAATTTAGCTAGGGATTTATTACTTATTTTAGGAAGCACCTATATGTATATTATACAAGGTGTTAATTAAATAATTAAAAACAGAAAGTAGTTTGCTCAGAATCGAGACTAGAATCGGTTACACTGTGTTTTAAATTAGGTTGTTTTGTGTTTTTATCTCTTTTTTATTGTGCCCAGTCTAGGGCCACTTGCAGTAAACACATAAATCTCGAGTTAGCGTTAAGCTCAGTTTAGTAGTGTCAAATTGTATGGAACTATCAAGCTTAAGCCTGGATTAACTACTAAATCTAGATATATTTTTTCCTGCAAGACGGCCTAAATGTTACGATTGCAACATGCGCCAATTAAATATTTTAGGCTATTTTAGCGAGGTTGCATACTATTTAGATAATTGAATACTGGCCGTTTTACTGTCAATGTGTCCTTTTCTTCTAAAACGTCAAAGCGCTACTGACATTAAATACAATTGTGAGCGAAGAGTTGTTAGTACGATCGTCATACATTAGTCCATATTTCGTTTTCTAGAAGTAAGCAAAAACTACTGAACTGGCAAGTGTGACAGAGATATTTTTTTAGAAGATGAAGTAGAATTACTGACTTAGCAAAACACACGAATATCTTGTAAAATAATGAAGGTATTCGAAAATAAATGCAATCAACTAACTCAAAATGAATAGTAGATTGTACAACAAGAGCATAAAACGAGCCATTTAACTGAGACGTTCTATAGTCACCCGAGCCTGTACGGCGAGGGTGGAAAGATAGTACGTCGAGGGGAAAATGGGTTTAATGCTTGAATTAAATGGGTTTTAAGCAGAATGTAATGCTTTTCACTTTGATTGAGAGGAAATTAAATAGCAATAGTGGAAAACAATTTTCACATACCGCTACCCTTAATTTTTCATGCATTGCTATATAATTATAAATTATAGTTTTATTCATTATTTTGATTGACACTCAAGAACCTCCTCCTTTTTTGAAGTCGGTTAAAACATGATTACAACTTCGTTTTTAACAAGGAGTTCTAAAAATAATACCTAAAGTAATACCTACTAATAAATGTACTGTAATACCTACCCACTATCAAATCTAGGATAGAATGTCGTTAATTTCAAAGATGTATGTATATCTAATTCTATCATTACTTTGCTAATGCGAAACCGAACTTGCCATTGCGAAATATTTTTCATTATTGTCGTATACGTTTTTCTTTTATTATTATGAGAGGGAGGCAACCGAGTTAGCCGGTCACCTGATGGGAAATTATCACCACTGCCCATGAGTACGAGTACCGACTACTCAAGCAGCAGAGTCATTAGTCCGTTGCCGGCGTTTTAAGAAAGTATAAGCCTTTTCTTGAAGGCCGATGTCATAGTTGCCAATATTTACAAGTACATAGGTACCTACCAATGTTTATCGCTTATTCCGACAAAAAGGCCGTGGCCGTGCAACGTTAATTGTCTTTCACGTCAAATGGAAGCATGCAGTCGAGAAAACTAAATCACGTACCTTTGTACTACTAATGACATGTTTATATCCAATACATTTGTCATCATGGCGTTTATTATGAAAAGGTACTCGTAGTAGAACGTGATTCAGGGATACGATTCGATTTGTAGCATTCGAACATGGCGGATGTAGACGATATCTAATTTTGATATTTCTGCTTCTTTGGCTAGTTGAAGTATAATTTTGATAGTGTTTTATGTGGCGTAATCGCCAGACACGAGACGGATCACTTCACTGTTAAGGTTGATACCTTAAAACAGTGAAGTGATCACAAAACTCTATATTGCTCTCGTGTCTGACATTTTTTAATGCGCAAGTTGTCTCTTCTCTTTCTGGATTTTTACCATCAAGTTGCAAAAACTACAATCACCGTACTACGTGAAAAATGAGAATATATTTATCTTTAATTTAACTGACATTGGCCCAAGCCTTAAGGCCGCCATTAAGGGGAGTAATAATAATAACGCGATTCAGTTTCCTCACTCATGCCAGCGAGATAATATTTATCGATAATATTTGATAATAAAAAGCTTTTATTTGACACTCACTTTCGACTAAAATGAAAAACATACAAGTGCGCGAAGCAATTATAAACTGCGATGGTTCCCCTTCCCCCAACACATGCTAAAAGCTTGGCCATTTTCTGCCTGTAGGTGTTATATGTCAATACACACCAGGCAAATACTTATTTTGTGTCCGCATTTGCGAAT